>NC_079172.1:33641924-33941924 GCF_947568905.1 Ostrea edulis | reverse complement strand
CTTGTGACAAAGTACATGGCGAGTTACCTTTGAATTGAAATATTTTGGGAGTATTGCAGCAGAAGTTAAAACTGTATTTATTCTGTAAACAGTGTGTCAATTTGTTTGGACCTTTTTAAGAATTTTTTGAAGATTTACTACTTCGTGACATCCACACACCGTCGTTCCTGCTGGCGTAGAGTGGTGAGTTACCACTGGAGTGGTGAGTTAACCCTGGAATGGTGAATTGACTCTGGAGTGGTGAGTTGACTCTGAAGTTGTGAGTTAACCCTGAAGTGGTGAATTAACTCTGGAGTGGTGAGTTGACTCTGAAGTTGTGAGTTAACCCTGAAGTGGTGAGTTAACTCTGGAGTGGTGAGTTGACTCTGAAGTTGTGAGTTAACCCTGAAGTGGTGAGTTAACTCTGGAGTGGCGAGTTGACTCTGAAGTTATGAGTTAACCCTAAAGTGGTGAGTTAACTCTGGAGTGGTGAGTTGACTCTGGAGTTGTGAGTTAACCCTGGAGTGGTGATTTAACCCTGGAGCGATGAGTTAACTTTGGAATAGTGCAGTAACCGTGGAGTAATGAGTTAACTCTGGAGTGGTGACTTAACTTTGGAGTGGTGAGTTAACCGTGGAGTGGCGAGTTAATCCAGGAGGGGTAACTTGATATTGGAGTGGTGAGGTAACTCTGGAGTGGTAAGGTAACCCTGGAGTGGTGAGGTAACCCCGGGGTAGTGAGTTAACCTTGGAATGGAGTGTTAGCCCCGGAGTGGTGAGTTAACCGTGGAGTTGAGTGATGAGTTAACCCTGGAGTTGTTAGTTAACTCCGGAGTGGTGAATTAACCCTAGAGTCATTGGTTAACTTAAGAGTGGTGAGTTAATCCCGGAGAGGTAATTTAACCCAAGATTGGTTAGTTAACCCTGAAGTGGTTACTTAATTCTGGAGTGGTGATTTAAATCTGGATTGATGAGGTAACCCGGTGTGGTGAGTTAAATCTGGAGTGGTGAGCTAACCCTGGAGTGGTGAGCTAACCCTGGAGTGGTGAGCTAACTGTGGAATGTAGTGTTAACCCTGTAGTGGTGAGTTAACTCTGAAGTGGTGAGTTAACCATGGAGTGGTGAGTTAACTCTGGAGTGGTGAGTTAACCATGGAGTGGTGAGTTAACCCTGGAATGGTGAGTTAACTGTGGAGTGTAGTGTTAACCCTGGAGTCGTGAGTTAACTCTGGAGTGGTGAGTTAACCATGGAGTGGTGAGTTAACCCTGGAATGGTGAGTTAACTGTGGAGTGTAGTGTTAACCCTGGAGTCGTGAGTTAACTCTGGAGTGGTGAGTTAACCATGGAGTGGGAAGTTAACCCTGGAGTGGTGAGTTAACCCTGGAGCGGTGAATTAACCGTGGAGTGGAATCTGAACCCTGGAGTCGTGAGTTAACTCTGGAGTGGTGAGTTAACCATGGAGTGGTGAGTTAACCCTGGAATGGTGAGTTAACTGTGGAGTGTAGTGTTAACCCTGGAGTCGTGAGTTAACTCTGGAGTGGTGAGTTAACCATGGAGTGGGGAGTTAACCCTGGAGTTGTGAGTTAACCCTGGAGCGGTGAATTAACCGTGGAGTGGAATCTGAACCCTGGAGTGGTGAGTTAACTCGGGAGTGGTTAGTTAACCCTGGAGTGGAGTGGAGTTAACTCCCAATGTAACTCTGGAGTGGTTAGTTAACCCTATGTATTTAGTTCACTCTGAAGTGGTAGATTGATCCTTGGATTGTTAGTTAAGTCCGAATTGGTTTGTTTACCTAAAATATTTTAAATAATTAAAATAGAAATTTAATGTTTACAACTGGAGTTGTTAGTTTTCTCTAGAGTGGAGTGATAAGTTCACTATGGAATGGCTAATTAACCCTAGAGGGCTAGATTAACGCTCGAGTGGTGAGTTATTTCTACAATGCTTAGGTAATCCTCGAGTGGTTAGTAAACCTTGCTGGAGTTATAGATTGACCCTAGAGTGGTGTGTAAACTTTGGAATTGTGAATTAACCCTAGAGTGTTAAACTAACCCGGAGTGGTGTGGTAAATCTTGAGTAGTAGTTTAACCCTGGGGAATATAAAATTAACCCTGGAGTGGTGTAAACCCTGAAGTGAATTATCCCTGGAGATGAAGTCATCATTTTTTAAAAATTGTAAATCAAAGTTTTTAATTTAGAAAATCAAGATATCACAATTATTGATATTGTAAATAAATCAAAAGCGCTTATTTTGATTTTGTTGATTTCTGAGTCGCGTCGGCATACTCCAAGGATCGCGTTAGTTCTTCATGAATACGCTAAATATATTTTCAAAAAATGTTTCTTATATCAACATTCTTCTTTCATCTTTGTCGGAATTCCCAGTCGTTAAAATAGACATACTGCACTGATCACGATTCATACACGCATGGTTACAACAGCAGAGCATTCATGAGGAAATGACTATCATTACAATTTGTAAAGATATCAAAGGCAAAACATTGGTAATAGGAAAACGTGCGAGTGAAACCGAACCCTATAACACTGGTAATAGGAAAACGTGCGAGTGAAACCGAACCCTATAACATTGGTAATAGGAAAACGTGCGAGTGAAACCGAACCCTATAACATTGGTAATAGGAAAACGTGCGAGTGAAACCGAAACCTATACATCTCCCTGTAATTACTCACACGAATTTTTACATGGAAACCGTTTGCAATGTACATATCATCAGATTTGATGCAAGTCGGGAGCGGGGGGGGGGGGGGGTCTTCGACTTAAATGAATGTCAATTTTATTGACATCATTTTTATTACGATATTATCTCCATCACTGGTTAATTCCCTTATCAAAACTTCGTAGCAGTTAGATCACTTCTCCGCCTTTTTGAGATGAAACAAGAGGCCCACCATGGCCAGCTATATCGGTCACCTGCGTATTAGTTATAAGACTTGTATCAATAGTCCCAAGGCCTATGAAATCTAGAAATAAATCCTGTTATGAATACTAATTTTCAACAAAAGTGAATGTACAAGTTTTGAGATCACATCTTTCTTTTAAATGCCCTCGACAGTGCCAACAGTGCTGAAAGGCTTTACATCATATAATAGATGTTGCATTAACGCAATATGATTGATTTAGACCCATCCTAGGGTTAATACTCCGGGGTTGCGAAATTCACAAGTTTGATATATCCTTTTCTGCTTTTCCTAAATTTGCATGTAGTTTTTATATAATATCAGCAAACTTCATGAAGTATTTCAAATGATAAAGAAAATATAATCACTACGATAATTTTGGCTCAACCCTGGAACCAACCCCTTACCCCTTAGGATCATGAACTTTACAGTTTTGCTAAAGAACTATCTACTCCTTCTAGATATCTACTCAGTTTCAATTTACTATCAATAGCATTAAAAAGTCTTATCTAAATGTTTTACACATATGCACCAAGTTTGGCCTCTACCCTGGGGATCATGAAATTTACAATTTTGGTAGAAGTCTTCCTGCTCTACATTACAATGCATTTAGCTTTTCTTATACATGTATGGTTATAGAAAAGAAATGTTTTGAAAATTGGTCAATTTTTGCCATACCCTTAAGGCACCAGGGGTGCAGGGATCCAGAAATTTACTATTTATGCTTCCCTTGTCCCAATGATGGTTCATAAAAAATTGGAATGATATTATCAAGAAGTTAAAAATGTTCTATTGTTCACACATTTAATATCTGACCATTTTGGCCCCACACTAACACCAAAACCCCTACCCCTGGGATCATCAAATTTACAATTGTGGTAAAGGATAACTTACTCTTTCTGAATAGTCATTTAGTTTTAATTTAATATCAATAGCAATAAAGAAGTTGTTATCTAAATGTTTTACACATAAACCTATGTACCAAATTTGGTCCTGCCATGGGGTCAGAACCTCTACCCCGGGGATCATGAAATTTACAATTTTGGTAGAGGTTTTCATGTTCTACATCACTATGCATTTAGGCATTTAGATTTTCTTACACATGTGCAGTTTTGGAGAAGAAGAGTGTTGAAAATCGGTCAGTTTTTGCCCCGCCCATAAAGCCCCAGGGGTGCAGGAGTCCTGGGATGTACAATTCAATGAAGCTTTACACCAACTTTGAAAAGAATTGGATTGGTAGTTATGAAGACGAAATTAAAAATGTTCTATTGTTTACATATCTAATAACTGACCATTTTGGCACCACCCTAAGTCCTGGGATGTACAATTCAATGAAGCTTTATACCAACTTTGAAAAGAATTGGATTGGTAGTTATGAAGACGAAATTAAAAATGTTCTATTGTTTACATATCTAATAACTGACCATTTTGGCACCACCCTAAGTCCTGGGATGTACAATTCAATGAAGCTTTACACCAACTTTGAAAAGAATTGGATCGGTAGTTATGAAGACGAAATTAAAAATGTTCTATTGTTTACATATCTAATAACTGACCATTTTGGCACCACCCTAAGTCCTGGGATGTACAATTCAATGAAGCTTTATACCAACTTTGAAAAGAATTGGATTGGTAGTTATGAAGACGAAATTAAAAATGTTCTATTGTTTACATATCTAATAACTGACCATTTTGGCACCACCCTAAGTCCTGGGATGTACAATTCAATGAAGCTTTACACCAACTTTGAAAAGAATTGGATCGGTAGTTATGAAGACGAAATTAAAAATGTTCTATTGTTTACATATCTAATAACTGACCATTTTGGCACCACCCTAATACGCATAAAGAAACTGAGACACACCTTTCTGCGAAAATAGCGGCGCTGTATCCCATGGGAGGTAAAAGAAGTGCGACGGACCGTGAGTTTCCGACGATGTAATATTATAAGTGCAGAAATGTAATTGTTTTTTCCCAATCTACTAGCATTAAACTTATTATATCTATACTGTTAGAAGACATGAGTATGAATTTAATTAATGTAATGATTGATGCATGTTGCTTATGTTGTGTTGATACCAACATACGACTCGAGTTTATTGTAAATAAATCTTAAGTGCAATAACAAACACTATTGCCCCTATGTTTCTTTATGATTTAATAATTTCCTTAAAGTAGATGTTCTTAAAAAAATCCTGCAATATGTGGACTCGTGGTGTGCCTTAATCATCTAGTTGAAGAAAAGATGAGTTTTAAAACAGATTTTTAAAACAATTCTATTGTTAGAGCTGCACTGATATATAGGCCCAATGGATAGGAAATAGTTTTGAATCTCAGAATTAAGAGTCACCCTTGTGTTTGATCTAGATCATAAAGTTCAAATCAACAGGGGATACTATATATCACTTCTTTTGTTGGGCGTTGCTTAGGTGAGTCCTAAAACTATGTATACTATGAATAAATTATACTCAAGAACATCAATCTAGCATTTAGTAATAAGAACACTAAAACCTGTTTTCACATTGATTTCGATAAACGTACTTATGCATGCGAAAGCTGACTTTTTCCACATTCAAACGGTCGCGTGATGCTCTGTTAGGTTCATAATAAAAGTTGTTTCATCAAGCTCCAGGTGCAATTGGAACATCGTTCGGTCTTTTCCGTCAAGTCAAGAAGGAAAACTCGCCTACGGTATTTTTTTCAGACTGAAAAGGCTGAGCGATTTTCTGATTGGCTCCTATGAAACTGTGCATGCGCAAACTGACTTTTCCCCATAGCATCCGGTTTAACCTCGCTGATATATTTTCTGCATGGACCTCAGGGCCCATGCAATTATACTTTAAAACATGACAACTTACTCTACAAACCTCAGGTGCGAACCACTTTGATATATATGTAGTTTTATATGCACTGCTTATGTAAAACATCCTCCTAATTTACAAGTCTGTATAATTTCATTTTGATTGTAAAATATGTTCCAACTTACATGTCTAGACTTCCTTCTGATTATACATATGTTACTTATATCTACACTTCCTTTTCTATTGCCTCACAACACATACCATCATCTTGTGCCCCCCCCCCCCCCCCCCCCCCCTAAACATACATCATCTCCTCTATCCCGCATTCCTGTAACTTTGGAAGACGATGAAAAGATCAGCTGCTATGAAAACAGAATTTTCTGTATCATTTTCTGTATCATACGTCAAGCAAAAACATAATCATTATATCATTCATAAAAAAAGCCATAAGATGATTGAATTATCTATTTATTGCGAAAGATATCTTTCGCATGCAAGCGCACAAAATATATTTACGAACATGTGTTAAGAACGATCAATCAGAACAACAAAGCCAAGGATAAAGATGGACAATACATACCGGAATGCATAATTCCGGAAAAGAGCCGTATTACGACTCAACTTTATACCACTTTAGACAGAGACACCTACATATACAAATATAGAACAACTTTCTTCAGCTAGACTGGATCGGCTCTGGGAAGATCATTCATCTCCTTACCGTTAAGGAACTTTTGTGAACATCCTCGCAGTTTTTGTGTGCGGAGACCATTGTTTTTGAATTTCTTCTCTTTGTCGCCTTGCCGCTTTAAATATCGGTAATGGTGGTATGCACGAAATGTGCTCGTTAATCATTTCTACAGCTGACTACATTCCCCGATTTTCGTCAATAGTGCTTAAATTATTGTAAACATAAAATACTCAGATCTACCTACCTGTCCAAGCCATGTGTTGTTCTTTTTAACTCATAACCGGAAACACTCCAAACGAATTTTCTTGCATAACCGATACATTATGATTTAGGACAAAGATAACCGTGAAGAGATGATTGTGTAGAAACATGTTTAATACTTGTTATATTGACCAAGATATATTATACTGTACATTTCTTACTAAACAGTTGATTTGTTTGCCAGTTTTCAAAATTAAAATAAGTTTGGAAAGAACTATATGTTCAAGAAGATATATATCTGTATGATCTTACCATTTCTACTTCATCTTATTAGTTTTCAACATCGCTACCCTTGCACATAGTAATGCATACTGTGCACTGCATACTATGATATTTCAAAAGAACACGGATTCTTCAAGGGCACCTTGCTATTTTAAATTAAACGAATGAACGTATTCCATTGCAAATAAATGCGAATGTCCTTTTACCTTGTCTGTACTAGCGTGACAGACATTTCCAGTTAAATTTGACATTTTCTGTCTGTAAGCGGACACACACGAAACACAAAGCAGCCAAATTTTCCATCAGCTTTGAATGTGCTACATCACAATATAACCAAGCAGTAGAATTGACAATGGAGAAGAATTAAAAATCATTTGGATGGCCAGACATCCAATGATGATATAGACAAAGTGAGAAGTCTTTTATTTATTAGTCATCTGTCTAGAAATTTTTAAGCCGAGTCGACGAAGTTTCCGCCACATGTCTGCTATCTGGTTATGAAGAATATCTGACGACACCAGGCCCCGGGGTTTAAAAACGTTTAGAAGAGTTCACTGTTGATCTAAGTCTTACTTATCAACACTTTGATCCTTTTATAAAAGTGAGACTTAGATTAAAAGTAAGCTTGTCGAAGTTTTAAGGCTCCAGAAAAAGATAGCGCATAAGATGGGAATCTGATTAAGAAAATGCTGATGAAGATATTGTTTTCATATCAGTTTGCACAATTACTAACATACCTGTAAATATACATTTGAGAGAATAAATATCCGAAGCTAATATGATGCAATATGATTTGTTTGTTGGCAGTTTTACATCCTATCCGTGTTTGCCCAACCATCTATTTTGTATTGCTTGTAGGAGTTATGAGATTGGTCATTGTTCGTTATCTTCACCTTTCATTCGAGAGTTTTTCACTTATGTGCAGACGTCATCAATTTTATTTGGAGTCACTCATCCTATGCATGCTACTTACAGTCGTAACAGAGATGGAGGTGATAAAGGTCATTAAAGCAAGAAATACGACTTCCACAAATAAGTCCGATCAGCGCTTATCAAAGAAACTTTCGCTACCTAAGTTACAAGTTTTAATAACTGAACCACTAGCGTACCGCGACTGGTGACACAGCATGACAAATATTGATATCAATACATTATGCGGAGAGAACCATTACATAGCAATAAAAATAAATGACGTTAAAAAGGCTGTCACCATGTCATTCCACATAGAAAATGCTGTAAAAATACCCAAGGGTTTCATCTGTTTGTTCGGATATCGTCTATGATCTCGTTTTTATCCCGTTCCCTTAATGGTTATCCCTTTATTGGTGGTATTGAGACTGAATTTACAACTTCGTATTTTTTGTAATTGTTTGAATCGGTTTTCAAATAAACAACAGGATTCTACACCATGTAACTCATACAATTACAGTGCAGACAGTTTGGAACCATTTTCTTTTGCATTCTCAAGAGCAATATCCATTTACGAAAAGGAGGTGGCTCCTTCTTCGAAATAAAATCTTTATGGGTTTTAGAACAACCAGCTGCTACAAATCTTTTTGTGCATGGCGGGTAAATAATGCATGCATCGTTTTCAATCTTCAGATTTGTAGCAATATGCATGGGTTTTTTCTTCTTCAGGAATTTCGAACATTGTTAGATATTATTTTTGGCCGCAGGTGCGGTCGCTCTACTTGTATTGTGTTAGAAGAAAGTGTAGACATGGACATAATTGTCAATCCAGCAAAATATCACGTGACATAGATCTGGGATATGTCTTGTGATTGCATTTTATTACACTAGCCATTACATGTAACCACATTTCTGGAACGTGTTTGGTTTTGCATACATCATGCTGATACTTCGACCGTTTAAAAAATCAATTGACCTTCTTAAATGCAAATGGCCTTATAAGCATGAGCGGATCTAGGATTTCAGTCTAGAGTGAGGTGGAAAAATCTGAGAGACAAGGGACCTGTGGGCCGCTTTTAGGTCCCCAGTGGGCTTATGATACTTTGCATCAAAATTATCTTGTATCATATTAACATTTTCAATGTTTTGGATATATTTATAAATTGAAACTGTTGCAATTTCCTCCTGAATATAGTGAACAGTGCACACAGGAATCATGATACAGTACGCCTATCCAACGGCTGGGAATTTCGACAGAACTGAAGCTAGAGTGTATACATGTATATAGGAAACAGCACTTCATAAAAAGTAGGCCAGTGTGAAGCGCTGCAGTTCATACATGTACCTTCGTGTCTTCTCAAAAATGAAATTTAGTTCGTGAATATCATTATTAACTGACAGTCATGCATTTCTATGATATTTTACCATATGTGGTATGAAATAATCAGTAATTTCACTCGTCATTTATTGTAGTATGATGTACATGTATGGGATCGAGAATATTCTGAATATTTTAGATATTGTGCACATGATTAGTTGTTAAACACAATAGCAGTAATTTATCTAATAGTATGTATTATCTATATCAAGTTGTATGAATTATCAAAATGACAATCGCTACCCCTACCATTACAGCAACTGCTTAATCCAGAGCAGTGTAAATTCTGGCTGGTCGTTCCCCGCTCCGGGCTCCTGGTGTATTACTAGAATTAGTATAACCCAATTTACGATAAGGCGTATTAATATAAGTCTGTGTCTCTTTTGGTGTTATGTAATTTGTGCTTGACGTTAATTAATGTATAAAATCTTTAAAACTTTTTTATTCGACCAGATATGTAGATTTTTGTACGTTTAAAACGATGATTTAAATAATTATACAACTTCTAAAAAAGATGATCCACAAGAAATGTGTGAATAAAGTTTGAGGTTCGTTAATTAGGTGATTACATTGACAGTCTGTCGTGGAGACCATGTAGTATGACAATGCAGTAACTCTAGTGAAGTAACAATTAATATATCATTAATAAGCGCACATGTAGTACCAACTGCAGCACAGTTTATAAAATACCAATGCTTGATATCAACCCTATCTTTAACATTCCAATGCCTAATAAGAATTGTTTAGAAAATAGCAATGCCTGATGACATTAAAGAAATAAGATATCATTTTCCATTAAGACGTTCGGGCTTTATGGAATTTGATCACTTGACCAACCCGTATTTATATTCCGATAAATATTCTAAAATGTTACCTTATTACTTATATTTACATTTTTGATCAATAACCATTGCTGAATTATATCACCAGCACGTTCCCAATCTCTCCATACAACGCTTCGTTCAAAATGTCGAAAACACAAAACAAAGTTCCATCAAATGAAGAACTGTTTTTAATTATTAAGAAGCTGAAACGCAAGTATATCAACAAAGACATGTACATTAACTCAGATTAATATAATTGAAAACTCTTCCTATGTTGATTGATTGTATATTGCTTAAAGTCCCTCTCGAGAATTTTTCATTCATGCGGAGAAGGCACCAATACCGGTGAAGGGCTTCTTTGGACCTGTACTCGGCGCTTACGGCCATTGAGCAGTTAGGGTTCTTTAGCGTGTCACACCTACTCTGACACGGGGCATCCGTTTTTTTTTAGGTCTTCCCCGAGGACCCCTAACAGTCACACCTGATGCCGAGCGTTTGGCATTGAAACTTGCTACCTGTTTTAACGACTTAGCTATGTCGCGGCCGTGATTCGAACCCCGACCTTCCGCTTACGGGGCGAACGCTCTGCCTCTAGACCACAGCAGTGGTTCTTATGTTCAAACTGGTAATTTTGGAAAAACTGATAAAAACGCACTGCGAAAGGGGGTGAGCAACGTTACAGTTTTGATGCACCTTCTCACTTTTGAAAATTGAAGACGCAGTTGTTGAAGACCGACTTTGAAATATATGCTGTGAACATTATGGAGTTAACAGAAGACTGAAATGGAGGAACACGAAGAACAGGGCCGCTGTCGTCAGGTGTAGGCGAATCACTTATAGACAGGACAGAGGGCGCAGACGAATCTCCTGAAAGAACTGACATCACAGAGGATGTGGAAGTGCACGAAGGTAAGGGACGTTTTTAATTCAGATTTGTAATTGCTGACAAACATAAGCTCGCTGAACGCTTGTGTTGACTCGATAAATTTCTGTTATAGGTTTCCAACGACACCTCGCTTCGATGCCCGGACATAAACATGATTTGGCGGGCTTTGAAACCAGCATCACTCATACTCATGGCTGCTGTGGCACGCAGGCAGTGCGATGTGTAGGTCTTAATGTACTTTGACAACTTACAAATTTCGGCCCTAAATCCTGTGAATGACCTTTTTGCTAAAAACGTCTAGCAGAAGGTACAATTCCGCATCACTCATATCAAAGTTGCCAAATTCAGCTATTGTTTACACATGGGTGACCAGGGGTCAGTGTAGCATACGAAATTGAAGACATACATAAGTAAGACGTTATTTTACAGAAATGATTTCTTTATTGATGAAAGTTCACTGCTTGGAATACAAATAAAATCATAAATACATTTTGTGATGTTGATTTCATCTATTGATAGACTTCTGTAGAAAGCGGAAGCGATGGTTAGATGTGTATTGCCTTAGTAAAAGTAGTACCGGTAACTTACTTTAAACAAATGTTCATACGCACAGCTGTGACCTCTGTTGACCCCGTATAGATATTTATACAGTGTTACATACCTATTGCTCGAAATAGTGTTATATAAGAGAAAACAGTTGAAAATGTAAATATTAGCATTATATATGAAAGGTGAAGATAACGAACAGTGATCAATCTCATAACTCCTATAAACAATACAAAATAGAGAGTTGGGCAAACACGGACCCCTGGATATACCACAAGCGGGATCAGGTGCCTAGGAGGAGTAAGCATTCCTTGTCGACCGGTCACACCCGCCGTGAACCCTATATCTAGAACAGGTAAACGGATAATCCGTAGTCGAAATCAGTGTTCCAAAAAGGCCTAACAATCGGTATGATACACATCAGGCAACATTCGACCCAATGATAGGTTGCACTCGCAAACTGAATCGTTATAACGACCCTAGAATTTGCGAAATGCTGAGTCTAAATGACTGTTGAAACCCCTGCACTATCAACTTGTTTGTTAATAGCCTGTCTCTGTTTAAAAACTTATCATATGCAAAATAAGTTCTTGCAGGTAATAATGGAATATTGCCACATAAATAAGGGAAGTTGATGATAGAAAAGCTGAAATCATTCCGTTTGCCATAAAGTTGAATTGTTAGTTGCCGTAAATATGTACTTTCAATATAATAGCTAAGTTTCAAGCAGAAGTGGACTATTCTGTGGTGTCTTTTTATCGGGGATATATCGAATCAACATATGAATGAAAGTTATTATTGTTAATAGATAAAACATCGTCGATATATCTTAATGTCAAATTGTAGGTCACAGCAAGATATTTTTTCTTCTGACGTAGAAGTTATTGAATAAGTTGTGCTTAATAAGAATATAAAAACAGGTCAGCTGACAAAGAGCACAATTCGTGCCCATGGGAATTCCAACAGACTGTTTGAAGACCTGATCACTAAAGACTACAAAGATATTGTCAATGAGGAACTTCAGCATATTTTTTATTTCAACTTCAGAGTACTTGTGCGTGGAATTAGAGTGGTGTTTAACAAAGTAATAATTTGGATGACTGATCACCAGATAGGAATATTTCCGTTTACCATTTTTGTTGACGAAGCAACTGTTTATGATATCAAAAAGTCTAGTCTTTGATTTATCGTGAGGAATGGTCGTGTAAAGTGTTGAAAAGTCATACGTGTTGATATTGTGACGGTCTAGTAGTATACTTGAATTAAATGGTAGTGTGGTAGCTAGGTACTACAACCGCCACTCGCAGTTGTTCCCAAGACAAGACTGTTGTAATGTTTTTACCAATTTATTTGCCACTCAACTTTCATGTATCTAACAATGCATATTCAAGGTAAAATCTTATACAGAGTACACTTCTTGGCTAAGTGTTAATAATTCTAATACTTGAATATTCTCTATCTTACAAAAAAAAAAAGAAATCTATAGGTTACATGGGGACCTATAAGGTAAACCTGAAAATCACCCAGATTTTCAAATCGGCTTGAAATATAAAGAAATTCCTAGTATCCTCAATATTATGTGATTTACTCACCGAGAATAACCCAGTGATACTTTAAATATGTATTGTCAATAATCTAAATGTTTTATAGTATCTGAGAATCACCCAGATTACTAATACTGTAAAAAAAAAAATACCGTATGAATTTGAAAAGTTCAAAATTAAAGTCTTTAACTTTAGAATGTAACGAACGGTAATTTTTACCAAAATATCCTGTTCAAACTATAGCTTTTTCCTTGTTTAAACTCTCAATTAATTAAAAATAGATAAAATTGTAACTTAAACTTGCAATTAATTACGAGAATCACCCGTAAATTAATTGCTCATACTAAAAAAACCTACTATGTGAATGCGTACCTACTGAATTGAGTGGCGTACCGGTACTGATTGTCAGTCCCCGTAGTTCGCCTTATATATCCACTATCCCACCACCGGGGTAACCCACGCGCCTAAGTGGTGATCACCGGTAGCTATCCGGTACATTAAAATAATTTGCTAATAAACTAAACAATCACTTTAAAAATCTACAAGATAACCTCTTGAGAAAACAGTGTAACTATTACAATGAAAACAACAACCGAAACCCGGAAGAAAAATACTGTTTACCTCAAATTGACCGCCAGACGATGACCTGGGGTTATATGCATAAATTAGTAGGTGGCACTTTTGTGTATCCGGGGAAAATGAAAGTATGTCGCTAATCATCGCACATGGTAAACAGAGGTAATCTTTCACAATATCTACCAAAATATCGATCTATAATGTACAGCAACATGTGATTTAATGTCTATAAAACTTCTTTAAAGTAGGACATATGCCGGATGATATGATTTAACTGACAAATAAATTGTAACATACATCTTTCATAAACGTGTCAAATCCACTATACAAGGGATCGTATAACAACACATAAAATATCACACTCAGCTGACTGACAAATTATTTGACATGTAGTCTATCATCTACAAGACAATTCATGTTTCAACAATTAGATACACATTTCATAACATCGGAGATGAAATAATTTAACATATAACTATTTACAAAAAATTAAAGTTACTAATATTCCGTGGGTTATACCTCACAATATTGTTAATTTGAGAAGTTTTGCGATTTCAAATTTACTAAAAGTTCTTTAGAATTCTTTGGAATCCACATTTGATTTACATCACTTCTGGTATATCTAGTGACACATTACGTTTGAAGGTTATCTTTCACAGCTGTAATTATTTTCGTGAGGAGCAAATATAGGGTCTTGGTAGAACATTTACTGGGTCCTGCGATGTATTTTTATTTGTGAGGGTTTTTATGAAGTTTGGGAATCCAGTATGGGTACGGGAACTCATATTCATCCGAGCTATTGACTGGGATATTAAATGTGTCGAAAACCGAGGCATGGTTTTGAGTGTTGAAAAGTCAAACGTTTTGATGTTGTTGATTTGAGAAAGGATTTCCGATTTCAAATTCACTAAACGTTCTTTAGAATTTTTTAAAATCGACATTTGATTTACACCACTTCTAAAATATATTGTGGTAGAACATTTACTCGATCCAACAATGTATCTTCGTTTGTATGGACTTTTATTAAGTTTGGTACGGTAATTCATGACATATACCCCCATTGACCGGGAAAGTAAATATGTCTAAAAATGAAGAAGATAAATACAGTTGTAATAACGAGTCTTACAAGCAAAGATTCTCGGTCAGCTGGAACCAAAGCATATTCTTCACGTAACCTATCTAACACTTTGATCACTTCTTGTTTACTAAACACAGACGGATAGGTGATACGCACTTTTGTTTTGGTGTGTCGAATACTGAATATTAATATTCCTCTTATATTTTTAATCCATTCTGAAAATGTAGCAAGTCTTTCTTTTCATATTTAGCACATCATCTGGTATAATCTTCTACAGAATTCATAACAGAGATGAAATGATTTATACATATTGCGTATTATAAGTCTACTATGGCGTCGTATGGTATAAACTTTATCGAATGAGTGACATATTGTTAACAAAAACACTGCCATGATTTTGAATATTTCTACCGCACATTATCAGTTACATACTCAGTTGGGACAATACGGAATCCATTTCACATCCCGGGTGACTCTCTATTATGTCCCAAACTGACTGTGTAACGGATTTATGCCGCTGAAGGCCTTTAAAGAATTTGTCAGATTTCCGAAAATCTTTGATAGACATTCAATAATGAAATTGAGCTCCATATTATACATGTATGACATCAAACATCAAATAATTACAATGTATAAACATCACAGGTAAACATATGAACAATAACATTAATTCAACAAATTATGTACATCATCACAACTGTTGAACGTTAATGAAGACATACATGTACAATGAAATCGAATACGTAAGCTACGGTCGCTGTCAGACCAACACCCCCCACCCCCCAAGAGATGTCAAAGTGCAAAAAAAATACTTTAAAGGGACTGGTTCACGATTTCTGAAGAAAATATTTTGCATTTTTGATGTTAAACATTAAAAATATAACTCATTTAATGTTGACAGCCAAAATTTTGACCTTCTGAATGCAAGAATAAAAGCAATATTTTAGCCTTAAATCTGTGTTATGTAAACAAAGACTTGAGTCTTTTTATGTACACAAACAAACCAGTGAAATATTGATTTTGCAATATAAAGCATTTTAATTTTGCATATTCACAAATTTTAACTTATAGATAACACATTCTATCCAAAGAATGCTTAAAATGTGAAAGATATAATAAACTTAGATCTATATCCATTTCTTTTGAAAATTTCCTAAACAAAAACATACATGTGATAATGTATAACCTTAATTTTTATGCGAAATCTTTTAAACACATTAGACAGAAGGTTTTGTTCATTAAAAGTGAAAATCAAAATTTTGGGGAAAATCGTGAATCAGTCCCTTTAATACAGCTGAATTAGTTTTCAAAGTCAGCTTTCAAAGTTATTAACGTTCGCCTAACTACAAGCTTGAAAACATTTGCATGTAAAAACATAAAGAAGAGTATCTAAAATATAAATATAGTGGGAACTAATAAATACATTTGCCGCTCGTGGTGGGAACTCCTGTGCATGCGTATCATATTCGTTTTAAATAGTGAAGAATGGAGTCTAGTATTTAGATGGAACATATCCAGTTCATTCTGCTATGTAAACATTTTTCATCTTCCGTTGTTTAAACGTATGATCTGTTCGTTTAGGACTGGTGTAATTTCTCGCCGGTTCGAAGCCATATTTTGTTGAAGTCTGCTAGGCGTATATAAATAGTACCATGCGCATGAGGGTAACCCCAACATGATCTAGTATATAACTCAGATGCAACTGTGTAAATTTAAGTTTGATAGAGCAAAAACTCCGAATTACTATCGGCAAACTAACAAGGTGAAGATAACGAACAGTGATCAATCTCATAACTCCTACAAGCATTACAAAATAGATAGTTGGGCAAACACGGACACCTGGACACACCAGAGGTGGGATCAGGTGCCTAGGAGGAGTACGCATCCCCTGTTGACCGGTCACACCCGCCGTGAGCCCCATATCCTGATCAGGTAAACGGAGTTATCCGCAGTCAAAATCAGTGTGCCAAGAATTTGTCGGTATGAAACACGTCAGACAGCATTTGACCCAATGCGAAGTCGTATTGACGAACTAGATCGTTATAACGACCATAGAATTTGCGAAATGCTGCCTTCAATCGAAACTGCTGAAATCCCTGTACCATCAACTTGTTTGTCAGTAGCTTACCTCGATTTAAAAACTGACTATACCCAGAACAAGCTCTTGCATATCGAATCAGTTGAGATATATAAACACCATATGCAGGTGATAATGGAATATTGCTACATAAATGTGGGAAGTTGACGATGGAGAAGCTGAAATCATCCCGTTTGTCATACAGTTGAGTTGTCAGTTTGCCGTTAATGTCTACTTTCAATAAAATATATAAGTATGAAGCAGAAGTGGACGACTCTGTGGTGTCCTTTATTTCGAGCTCACAGGGATATATCAAATCGACATATGAATGAAAGCTATCATTGTTAATAGACAAAAGGTCATCGATATATCTAAAAGTCGAATTGAAGGTCACAACGAGAGATTTTTTCTTCTCATGTAGAAGTTTTTGAATAAATTCTGCTTCATATGAATATAAAAACAGGTCAGCTAACAAAGGAGCACAATTCGTGCCCATGGGAATTCCAACAGACTGTTGGAAGACCTGATCACCAAAGACCACGAAGATATTGTCAATGAGGAACTCTAGCATATTTTTTATTTCAACCTCAGAGTACTTGTGCGTGGAATCAGAGTGGTGTTTAACAAATTAAGTTTTTGAATGACTGATCACGAGATGCAAGGTGAAGATAACGAACAGTGATCAATCTCATAACTCCTACAAGCAATACAAAATAGATATTTGGGCAAACACAGACCCCTGGACACACCAGAGGTGGGATCAGGTGCCTAGGAGGAGTAAGCATCCCCTATTGACCGGTCACACCCGCCGTAAGCCCCATATGAGTATTTCCGTTTTTGTTGAAGAAGCAACTGTCTATGATGTCAAAAAGTCTATTCTTTAATTTATCGTGAGGAATGGTCGTGTATAGTGTTGAAAAGTCATAGGTTTTAATGCTATTGATTTGGGAAAAATTCTGTGATTTCAATTTTACTAAAATTTCTTTAGAATTTTTTAGAATCCACATTTGATTAACACCACTTCTGGCATATGTAGTCGCACAGTAAGTTTGAAGTTTCTCCTTCACAGCTGTTAACATTTTCGTGAGGAGCAAAGATAGGGGCTTGGTAGAGCACTTACTGGATCCAGCAATGTATCTTTGTTTGTAAGGGTTTTTATGTAGTTTAGGAATCCAGTATAGGTACGGTGACTCATATTCATTCGACCCATTGACTGGAATATTAAATGTGTCTAAAACTGAAGCATGGTTTTGAAGAATTTCGTCTTTTGAAAGGGCAGTTGGAGTATATGTATGATTACCAAAAGTGGAATCAATGCCAAGTTCGTTTAAAATACAGTTGTAATAATGAGCCTTACAAACAAAGACAATGTTGCTACTAGCTTTGTCAGCTGGAACCAAAACATATTTCTCATGTAACCTATCTAATTCTTTTATCACTTCTGGTTTACTAAACACAGAAGGATTGATGGTACGTACTTTTGTTTTCACGTGTCTAATGCGGGATTTTAATATCCCTCTTATGCTTTTAACCCATTCTGACAATGTATCAAGTTCTTCTTTTTCATATTTAGCCCATCGTCTGGCATAATCTTCGACATAACTCATAACAGAGATGAAGTTCTGTCGCCAATTAAAAGACCGAGGTTCTCTGTATTTAGGACCTTTAAGAATAAGTGATTTGAGGTCCTCATTTTCATCTATATCAACATTACCAGTAATGACATGTCCAGCTGGACTATAGTTGAAAGAAGATGAAGAACAAGAACATGTTGTTGAATTACGTATAAGATGGTCTATATCTAAGCCCTGCAAAGTTTGTTTATAATTAAAAAGTTTGGATCCAATAGTAGAAGTATAGCTGTAAGAAATACAGAGTGTAGACTTGAACTTGAAATAAGTTGGAATACACGACTGAACCCTTTTATGACGAAGAATGTTGCTTATGTTGACGGCATCTATTCCTTTGTTTGTAAATTTGAGCTCAAGGAACTGACGGCATGATTTGGAAGGAATATCATTCATGGTCCGTGCTGGTGTATAGAGCCTGTGGTAGGTAACATTCATGATCATATAGTTCAGTCTATATTCAGGTGTTGAAAAATCCAAGTATAGACTAGCCATAGCTTCTTCAAATAACGTGTGTAAAACCCTCAATGGAATAGAGTAAAGTTTTGTACGAATATGATGTGGACCCAATTGTCTGTTGACGTGAGGCAAAAGTGAATCAAACGTGATATTATTTATACTTGGTCTTTTATATGAACGATGTCCGTGACTGCGTTTTCGTCTTTGGGTATTGGGAAAGAGTCCCATCACATTAACGTTATTTCCTTGTGGACTAGTCAAATTCCCCACATCATATACATTATTATTGCATCCATATGGAAATGCAGTTCCTAGGGTCCTGATCCAGTGATCTTCTCGTTGTCTACGAAAAGGGGTGCTTAATGTAGGATTGTTTGTATGATGGTAAATTTTTTCTAAAATCCTTACCCTCATGGACAAGATGGAGTGGTCCGGTGCATTAAAATGCTTGTAAAGAAGTTGGTTACCACCATTATTAATTTGAAATCTGTGCCCCGATATTCTTTTATTAAGTGAACCCTTGGTTTCTCCCACATAAATTAAGCCACACAGGTTACACTCAATGGCGTAGACAACGTTAGAAGATTTACAAGTCAGATTATCAAACGTTTTGGTACAGAAACTACGTCCAGTTAGATTACTACTAAATGAATATTTAGTGATCAGTATATCACAAGTTTTGCAATTTTTTGCAGAACATTTTGAGGTTGAACACATGGCGTCTGAAAAGGAATTATCAAATATATCTCTTAAAGGAACATAACAGTCTTTAATTTGGGTATAAGAATTTTGGTTTCTGCAGCAAAGTTGACAATCTGACGATTGTACATACGACAAATCTTTGATATCTCGAAGGATAATCCGAGGGACACCAACCGATCTGTAGGAGCCTGTGTCCCTTATAGACTCCACAGAGTGACACCTTTTAATACTGGGCGACGTGTCAGCCAGTATAGTTTCGTTATTGTGTATATTCATGAGGGAACATATATCGAGCGACAAGTATCCTCGGGGACAGACTGTCCACCAGCAGAGATACAAACTCGATGGTTAAATGCAAGGTGAAGATAACGAACAGTGATCAATCTTATAACTCCTACAAGCAATACAAAATAGATAGTTGGGCAAACACGGACACCTGGACACACCAGAGGTGGGATCAGGTGCCTAGGAGGAGTAAGCATCCCCTGTTGACCGGTCACACCCGCCGTGAGCCCCATATCCTGATCAGGTAAACGGAGTTATCCGCAGTCAAAATCAGTGTGCCAAGAACGGCTTAACAATCGGCATGAAACACGTCAGACAGCATTTGACCCAATGCGAGGTCGTATTGACGAACTAGATCGTTATAACGACCATAGAATTTGCGAAATGCTGACTTCAATCGAGACTGTTGAAATCCCTGTACCATCAACTTGTTTGTCAGTAGCTTACCTCGATTTAAAAACTGACTATACCCAGAACAAGCTCTTGCATATCGAATCAGTTGAGATATATAAACACCATATGCAGGTGATAATGGAATATTGCTACATAAATGTGGGAAGTTGACGATGGAGAAGCTGAAATCATCCCGTTTGTCATACAGTTGAGTTGTCAGTTTGCCGTTAATGTTTACTTTCAATAAAATATCTAAGTATGAAGCAGAAGTGGACGACTCTGTGGTGTCCTTTATTTCGAGCTCTCAGGGATATATCAAATCGACATATGAATGAAAGTTATCATTGTTAATAGACAAAAGGTCATCGATATATCTAAAAGTCGAATTGAAAGTCACAGCGAGAGATTTTTTACACACACAACTCAACCTTATGAGAAACGGGATTATTTCAGCTTCTCCATCGTCAACTTTCCAAATCTACATTGCATGTAGCAATATTCCATTATCACCTGCATATGGTGTTAATACTTATATCTATTAGCCGATTCGATACGCAAGAGCTTGTTCTGCGTATCATCAGTTTTTAAATCACAACAGGCTACTGACTAAGAAGTTGATGTTACAGGGGTTTCAACAGTCTCGGTTAAAGTCAGTATTTTGCAAATTATATCTTACCTACGCATACAAGATGTCCATGGGCCTTAACGGTCACCTGGGTATGTAAAATGTTTGGTCTTTAGAAAATTATTACCTGTGTGGTTATAATGATCTAGTTTACCAATACAATCTATATTTGGGTCAAATGTTGTCTAAGTTGTTTCATACCGATTGTTAGGCCTTCTTGGCACACTGATTTCGATCACAGATAACTCCGTTAACCAGATCCAGGTATAGGGCTCACGGCGAGTGTGATGGATCAACAGGAGATGCTTACTCCTCTTAGGTACCTGATCCCACCTCTGATATATCCAGGGGTCCGTATTTGCCCAAATCTCTATTTTGTATTCCTTATAGGAGTTATGAAATTGATCATTGTTCACCTTTCACTATAATGTTCTATTTCTCTTAATCTTATGGTACGGTACTTTAATTACAATATGCACTGTGGCAACGCACTTGAAAAAAAAAAAGAGTGTTAAATTTGGGTCCAAGTCAATGCACTATGATTTTTTTTTTCAAAGTGCGTTGTGAGTGTATATCAGCATTATTTTCATGGAGACACTTAACGCACTATTAATTAGCAGAGGGAATAATTAGGTGTTGTATTTCTTTCTCAAAACGAGAGGAACGGGGAAGAGGAATCATGCCAAGATACATGCCAATTCTTATTATTTTTATCGGTAAATCATTCAAATTGATTGCATGTAGACGAGCCCCACCCCCAGTTTGATTAGAAATTGATTTTAGATCCGCTCGCATACTCACTACACTAGCATGTAAAGAATCTAATCAGAGGTCAATTTCGAATTGGGGACCATCTCTAAGGATTCCGCTTCTAAGAAGACCATTCGGTAATCAGCAAATTTTTATGGGTGAAGTTTGAGCCTGGTAAAGTCAGTGTGAGAGAAACATGCTCCAGACATGGATTTTACACAGATAAGTTAGTTCGCCTTTGACCCTTCATCTAGAAAATTGGTTAATGGCCACTGCACATCCTCCACACATGGACACTCTATGGATGAAGTTTGAAACCGACCACCAAGGTAGAGAAAATATGCTCCAAATATATCGATGAGTGTAGATCTCACACAGATAGGTTTATCTACAGTGACCTTTGATCTAGGAAATTGGATCATGGTCACTGCACACCCTCAACATGGGCAATCTATGGGTAAAGCTTTGGCCAGACTTGGTCAAGGTAAAGGAATAGTGTTCATTGATTGATTGATTGTATCTTGCTTAACGTCCCGCTCGAAAATTTTCCACTCATATGGACTGGTGAAGGGCTTCAAATTTAGGCCTATGCTCGGTGCTTACGGCCATTGAGCAGTGAGGGTTCTTTAGCGTGCCACACCTACTGTGACACGGGACATCCGTTTTTAAAGTCATCTCCGAGGACCCGTGACATTCACACAACTATCACTACCCGTTTTAACGACTTGGGTCTGTCACGGCCGGGATTCGAACCCCGGCCTACCGCATGCGGGGCGAACGCTCTAACCTCTCGGCCACCGCGACGGTGGGAAGGAATAGTGTTCAAGACGAATGAAATCGACGGATGGTCGGAGGGACGGGTATTGTAATCATTGCGGTGCTCTCACAGAGTCAGGCCCTTATAATTACCCAAATCCACAAAACGTCTAAATCTCGGATCCGGAAATGACGTCATCATCAAATATTACGGTTCAAATAACTATCTATCATTTTTGAAAGCTTCAAGAAAATCGACCGAGCCGTGCAAATTTTTTTTATTTGCAAAGTGTGTTGATATGGTCGGTATCAACGCCTTTGAAAAATGATTTTTTTTTCTAAGTTGCGTTGACTATTTGTCCCAGATTTCACGCACTTTGGAATTTTGTTTTACAAAGACGATGTTAAAATAGTTTGTGAACACTTCTCCTGTATGGCTTACCTGAGTTCATAATGTCTATGTTCCTACTCATGATTTCTCCCCATACTATGCAGTACATTGAAAGGAGGGGGTTTTCATTTGCTTTTTAAAAGTGCGTTGTAACAATGCACACAGCTGTACACAGATAAGACCACCAGCGATCTTACCTCTGAACTGGAAGGTGCAGGTCACTTGATTTATAATCTGAATATACAGTAGAAACGGCTGAGAAACAGTTGTTTGTAAACACCGATTTAAAACCAAATTCTGGGTAAAATAATTTATGGCATGTCTTATAGCCATATAAATATCTTTTTAATAAAAATAAATATTTTCATTATGCAAAACTGTTTCCATGAAAGAATTTGCTCACGCACCACTAGTCTATTAGCAAGAGAGATGAAATTACTCCTTGAAATCTCCCATAGGGAAGGGTGTATTTCTTTTAAAGAAATAAATTCCTTTTAAGCAAGGACAAATTACTCACTTTAGATTGGAAATGACAGACTGTTACTTGCGAGTAGTATAAAAATTGATGTCATATGCTAAGAAAGGCTCATTTGAGTCACTGACACGAGTGGCATTAAAAGGAAAGTATAAGAAATTCAAAACTTTACCCTGCTTCCAATTAAGGTTAAATTTGCTTTGCGTTTTAAAAACTTTATTGATAAAATCATGAACCTGTGCTTGCATGACATTATTAATCATTGTTATATCCAAGTTCAAGCTCCGACTAGTGGTTGGAACCAAGACCGCTTCGTTTTGTTTCGAATAAGAGCATCGATGTCAATGGTGCAGGACAAAGCGGTTTTCAAATTCAAAGTAGAATCGGCGATGACAATAACATCTTCACCAAGTTCCCTCAAAACTGCAATTAGATTTGCATATCCACGTGCATCACATCTGTCTTTGACTATCAACAGAGCGCGTGATAGTTTGTCCCTGACGGCACTGCAAGATAAATATTGACAAATCCTAAGACTTTACATGATTGATTGAGGACCTATTCTAACCCGGATCCCCACGGGAAGGACTCAACATATAAGAAAAATATGCTTAGATGCTGCAAAGAATGAAGTTTATAACAGTTGAATGTAATAAATCTCTACGAAAATGAATTCAAAATATTTTAGTGACAAACGTGTTATGCAGTGACTTCTACAACAATCTGTGGAATTAATACTAACTTTCTTTAGGTAATAACCATCAGGGAGTAATATATGTAAAATTCTAAATTGCAACACTGTACAGCTGAATCACATGTTTTAAAACAAACTTTAAAAATATCTTTAAATAGTATTTACTCCATATACAATTAATTCTTGCTTCCATTTGTTTATAGAAGCTGGATCAACATCTTTCACATTCAAAAAGTTATAAATGATCTTGGAACATTTTTCTACCATTAAAATAGGTTCAAAATATATAGGCAAACATGGACTAGGAAATCTGATAGAAGTTTTGTCGATGGACAATAGTATCAAATATTTTGAAATTGCTGAATTAACGCTATATATTTCATGATACAGAAATCATCAAGATTATGTAAACGTTGAAATACATCACAGAATAAAAAATTGCCATCTTCATCGAAAAAATATTGTACAACCTTGACTCCTTTATCATACCAAGATTTGAAAAATACAGATTTATTTGCAATTTTAACATTGGAGTTGTACCATACAGGGGTATTGTGGACATTGTTTTTAAAATTTTCTTGTTTATTCAATACCTTCATAAAACATAACCATAAATCTAGAACATCCTTCCAAAAGGTATTGTTTCTGTTATACAAGTATTATAGCACAAATATATCTCCAAAATCATATAGTTTTAGGATGTCCTTCCCCTTAACAGCCAAAACAATATCCATCCATGGTTTATTTAAATTACATGTACTTTTGGTTAGCCTCTTAATCCAAGAGCATTTAAGTGATGTAATGAAACAATTGATATCTTGTATCTCTGCTTACGGGAGAAATTAAACGGTTGGCTCGATCGATTGATTGTATTTTGTGTAACGTCCCCATCGAGAATCTTTCACTTATTTAAGAAATGAACAGCACTTTTGAGCTATTCATGGTCAGTATGAACGGATTTGGATTTGAGGCTGTTCATTTTTTATATTTATATTCATTTACTAAATCCCCATTTGTTTACATTGCTTGAATAAGTCGGGAAATAGTTTGTTACATAAAACGAACTCCTAAGATCCACCTATGCCACAGTCGTATTGTGACGTACGTCAGAACATAGACATGACATCACACTTTACTCTGCTTTTATGTCAACATTGCACAGTGCACTGTATTTTGGAGCTAGGAGACCACAAGATTGGGGTGATGATCTACGGAAGTTTACAATCTTAATCCGGGGTGTGACTGCGAGATCTTTGTAACACATGTTGGATTTTTTCAAATCATTACGCTCTCCCAGTTGCGTGCTTTAAACTAGTTCATAATTCGTTCATAGTCAATATGAACAGACTGTGTCGCGTGCTGAAATTGGCTGGTTCATAGAGGAAAATGCGATTTGTAATATAAATATATAGGGATGTCACCATTGCCGGTGAAGGGCTGCAAAAGGCCTATGGTCGGCGCGTATGGCCAATAAGCAAGGTGAATCTTTATCGTGCTACACCTGCTGTGACACGAGACCTCGGTTGTGCAGTCCCAAAGGACCGAACCATTTAATCGCCTTTTACAGCAAGCAAGGGGTACTGAGGACCTATTCTAACCCGGATCCCCACGAGGTGATTGGTTCAAAATCTCCGAGAGGCTTGATCCCCTCACTGAAGCAAAACGGACTGTCTTGCAGGCCTACAAAGCTTACGCCTAACCAAGCAACTTTCAAAGCACTGTAATCGGCAAGGTAGAACGTGAAAGTTACAGTAAGAGGATACGTGATTGACTAATGGGTCAGTGTCTGCAGTACAGCACAACAGGCGTCTGACGCAGGAAGCATCAAAGCTATATATGATAGAAGACAGGCGATCCAACTATTGCTAAATCTAAATTACGCGGAGTGATATCCAAAAAGTCAAACAAGTTTCTAGATAGGTGGAACATTACTCAGAGCTCTGCTCTACAAAGAACATATGTAACCATACATGAGTCTGTTTGAAAACCTTCCAACCTGTCTAAACTACACGATCCAGCACCTCTAAAGGGCGTCTCCCAGACAGTAGACAAACTCCTGTCGGGAAAGGCTTCAAACAAAGACTATACCAGACGACGTGATTAAAAGCAGCAAGTCTTGTCTTCTTGCACCACTGCACAATTTGTTGCTAGCATGTTGGGGAAAAGGTAAGGTTTCCAAAGATCTTAATAAGGCAAACATCGACACACTCTATTAAAACAAAGACGACCTTAGTTACTGCAACAATTAAGGAGGCATTTGTCAGCTAACTGCTTGCATGGATTATTCTGCAAAGACTTTTAGTACTGCAGAGAGAACCCAGAATCGCAGTGCGGCTTTAGATCTACTGTGGATATGAAAGTACAGAGAGTAGCAAAATCCACTGTACCCTGCGGTCATCGATTTGACCAAGGGGTTTGACCTTGTAAGCAGATGCAGCCTTTTCAAGATACTTTCCTTAATGGTTGTCCACCTAAAGTGCTGAGCTTGATAAAGTCATTTCACTGCAATATGAAAGTGAAGATAACAAACAGTGATTAATCTCATAAATCCTATAAGCAATACAAAATAGATAGTTAGGCGAAAACGGACCCCTGGACACACTAGAGGTGGGATCAGGTGTCTAGGAGGAGTAAGCATTTCTGTCGACCGGTCACACCCGCCGTGAGTCCTATAGCTTGATCAGGTAAACGGAGTTATTCGTAGTCAAAATCAGTGAGCAAAAAGCGGTCTAACAATCGGTATGAAACACGTCAGACAGCATTTGATAAGCCAATGAGTCGTCAACGCATTCCGGTACTTAAGCACTACAGCTACAGACACACTCTGACTATACACCGGGACCAACAAGCGCATCGGTAAAGCCGAGAAATCTTTGGCAAAGCTAATCACACTTGTTTAGGGAAACAAACACCTCGCTGTGTCACCAAAGTCCAAGTTTGTTAAGTGTATCATCATCAACCTACTCTATGGCATTGAATCTTGGCCAATCTACATAATACCAAGAGGGACAACTCTAGGCTTTTCACATGAGATGTTTACGTAGGATACTTAATATCACCTGATAAGACAGTGCAGCAAAATACTAACAAAAGCAAATGAGGTACACCCTCATCCATCAGAGTGGTCTTCCCTGGATATGTCCACGTGAATCGCATGGAAGACATTCCAAAGGACTTCCTATATTTTGCTTGCAACGGGAAAGTGTAAGGTACATATAGGTTGTCCACAATTCCGATTCACAGACGTATGCAAACTTACATGTAACATTTAGGCATGCGACATTGAAAACAACAGCTGGAAAGTACACGCAGCAGACAGAACAGCCTGGAAACGTCTCGTCTCAAAAGGTCTGCCTTAAGGTGAAGAAAGACATAAAGATCAGGCAACAGAAAAGATTGAAACCAACAATCCGACATAGAATCCGAAAGTGCGCCATTTTTCACAAGTGAAGGCTGTCAACGACAGTGTAGGCTACAGAAGACGGTGAAACAGATTAGATTCCATAGTCGGGTGCAATTATGAAATCTTTGAAAACATAACGTATACTTGGAAAATATTGCTCAATTTACTGAACATTGAACCATCTGTAAAATACTCGGTTTTACAATCAGCAGAAAAGACAATTTCTAAAGAAAGTTTCCGGTAAAAAGGAACAAACAATCTTACTGGATTAAAATCCACAAAAAATAAAATAGGTTACTTTCTAAAATACATTGTACATCATAATTAAATGAAAGTTTTAAGTTTGACAGATTAAGATAGCAGAAATCTAATTTATGCCCTGTATATTCCCATATAAAACTTCGATCTCCTGTTGTGGTACCACTCTATACCCGGGGACTATGGCTTGAGCAATCTTGAATCTTTCATCATTTTTTCAACTTTTCTGGCCCTACAGTCCTTGAGATTTTCCCAATATATTCGTATGTAAAATTTTGATTACTATTATAACCCCATCTTACAAACTTGAATACCGGTATACTCTGTTAGGACACTCTCGTGTAAATTTCCAGTTTTCTGTTCCATTGGTTCTTGAGAAGATTGTTAAAGAGTTTCCTTATATATCAGCATATAAAACTTTGATTCTCTATTGTGGTCCCCATCCCATCCCGGGTACCAGAAATTTAATAAACTTGAATCTACACTATATCAGAAAGCTTTGAAGTAAATTTCATTTTTCTGGCTAGTTGGTTCTTGAGAAGGTTTTTTTTTTTTTTTTTTTTGCCCATTTTGATTATTCCTCTTTGATAAAAGCTTTGAACAAATTGGAATCCCCTGCACCCAAGGACTATTTGTACCAAGTCTGATTGACATTGGCCCAGTGGTTCTAGAGAAGAAGATGAAAATGTTAATGTATAGGTAGACGGACGAAGAGACAAAAGGTGATCAGAAAAGCTCATTTTTACTTTCAGCTCAGATCGATGAGTTAAATAGGTTAAGGCCATTGTGTTTCTGGTTGACTGCCATTGTCCATCAGGCGATTACTCTACAAATCGATGGTGATCAATTGCATTCTATGTTAGTATGTTGATCAGAAAATAATTGAACAATTTCAATGTATAAATTATATACATGTAACAGTATAAAAGTTTCTACTCAAGGATATTGAATAAGTCTAAGCGAGGAAACTGAAAAGTTGTGGATGATTCTGTATTCCAGTAACACGGTATTGCACATTAATCACGCTCCACATTGTTGATATTGTCTCTGTAAGGTTCTGTATTAAATTCTACCTGACTTTCCCTTAATTAAAGCTTTGTTGTACGCTTATGTAGGGATTACGTACCCGCATTCATCTGATTGTGGGTCCTGTAGGAATTACGTACCCGCATTCATCTGATTGTGGGTCCTGGTATTGAGCTACTAACTGAAACGCTTCTTGGAATTCTTTTTCATTCATACAGCTGACCAGTGTAGCCAAGGCTGAAATAAATATGTTAAATCTTACATGTATAAGAGTATTGCATTCCTGTATTTATCAGATTAAAGCAATTCTTTATCTGATTTAACAGATAAACTGTCATACCAGGTGACCCGTGAACAGTAGAACATTCATTTCACATGATGTCTACATTAAACAGCACTACAACCTCTTAACTTACTCCACGACTCTGATTGCTATAACACAATGAAACACTGGTGATTCTAACATGAAAACAAACTTAGAAACTTCGACTTTCAATCCATATAACCCAAACCCATACATTCTAATCCACAAACCTGGAAACTTCTAATGTTAATTCACATACCCCAAAACCTTGCATTATAAACCACATTCTCACAGTAGACGTTACATTTTATACACATATATTTCACTCCTAACATAACATACATTACATTTTATGCACATCCAAAAAGAATCGGCGTTCTATAATTCAAATATGATAAATGTATTATACTGAATGTTTATACAATATGCCACACCTGTCATATAGAAATTATATAAATTTGTACGATTTCCTCACCTTCCTTGTGTCGACACAAAATTGGTGAGACCGTTTTAAACCTGGTGAAAGTTCGGGGAAATTGTGAATGACATGATGGTTCCATCTCACCAATGCAATCACTCAGGTCGCTGCTATATCTGATCAACAAGTAAGATTTATTTATTGATTGCATCTTGTTTAACGTCTCTCACGAGAATTTTTCACTCATATGGAGACGTCACCAAGACCGGCGAAGGGCTTCAAAATTAGGCCTATGCTTGGCGCTTACAACCATAGAGCAGTGAGGGTTCGTTAGCGTGCCACACCTACTTTGACATGGGACATCCGTTTTTATGGTCATCTCCGAGGACCCGTGACATTTACACCTGATGGCGAGCGTTTGGCGATGGGACTGTCACTACCTGTTTTAACGACTATGGTCTGTCGCGGCCGGGATTCGAACCCCGGCCTTCCAACAAGTAAAATATGTGCTTAGATACGTTTTATTTCTTAAACACACGCACACGTGTTCGTGATTTCTTCCTAACATATATTTTATGTACTGTGCTCATTTGGATTTCTATTATCTAGCATTGTAATACGGCTACATATGTCCTAAATCATAAGGTATCGGTTATGCAAGAAAATTCGTTTCCGGTTATGAGTTAAGAGAGAACAACACGCCCCCTCGACAGGTAGGTAGATCAGAATGTTCCTTGTTTATAATAATTTAACCACTGTTGACGAAAATCGGGGAATGTAGTCAGTTGTAGAAATGATTAAAACACACGGAATAACCACGATTCTTGATTGCCAGGGTCAATATCGGCTCAATCAGCTAACCAGTAGAAATAAGTTGACCACTCTAAGGACGATTTGTGCATGTGGAAATTAAAGTATTCTACTTTTTTATATTGGTGTTTGTATTTTGCCAAAATTCCTATCCTAACGGGTCAGGTAATGCTTTAGGGGATGAAATATGTATACGTTTCATAGATGTAAAAGGAGCTCTTGAGTATTGAAAAGTCATCCTGGTATATTATGAAGGCCTAGTCTGGTCCTCGCATCATTTATAGTTAAGTGTAATAAAAACCGCGAATTTATCTTAACATTCAAATCGATTTAAACGATTATTTCTTAAAAACGAACTGGAATGATTTCATCTAATATATTTAACTTAAAACATCGTATTTGTTCATTATTGTTTTAAAAGTAGTACGAGTATGGATATTAAGGGGGTTCAAATTCAATGGCTACCTACTTGCAACATGGCTATGTCAACAAATGGAAATCCTTTGAAGCTCTGAGTTTTTGGGTCGCGTGTGGCTACAATGACTCCAAACCATATGAGCTTCATTGATCTGAGAAATCACATGATATCCATGTGAAACTGAACTGGCAAAAATTACATACATGTCCAATACACTAGTTTACGGATACACGTACGGTGGTGTTTTTTTTTGGGGGGGGGGGGGTGTTGCAATTCCATTTACACAATCCTATATGTACTGTTAAAAGAATAACTTGGAATCAACCATCAATTTCAGAAGGAATATTTGATTAATGATAAGTACAATCATTAAATTTGTCATACTACTGGTATCACTGATAAGTCCTGATTTTAACAAATTATGCTAACTGAAGGGTTACGAAGTCTTCCTTGCAATCCACTAGACCAGAGCTTGTACGATTTATCTATAAACTGTATTATAGAAATGTTATAAAAAGGAGTATTCAGACTGAAAGTACCTATAACAATGTACTTCAAAGATGAATTAAAAAATGTAATAAGTTTAAGAGGTGACTGAATCCTTCGGATGAGACCGCAAAACCCGAGGTCCCGTGTCACAGCAGGTGTAGCACGATAAAGATCCCTCCCTTTTCGAGGGCCATTAGCGCCAAGCATAGGCCTAAATTTTCTAGCCCTCCACCGGCAATAGTGACGTCTCGATATGAGTGAAATATTCTCTAATGGAGCGTTAAACAACATACAATCAATCAACCTTGCATTTAAGCATGCATATTTAGGGCTGATGTTATATTTCAAAAGCACAACTACGATTTTTCCTTTACGACATTTTTATTATATTCTTTATTTATTTGTTGCAAAAAAAATTATAACGAATATTAAAAGCAATATTACTCACTCTAGCTCGTTGAAAATTCTATTTCCAAAAAAATATGTGATCTTTACAACAGTTACAACATGTAGTATCCTATCAAATTTATAGAATCCTGTGGAGATTCGGGTTAGAATAGGTCCTCGGCACCCCTCGCTTGTTGTAAGAGGCAACTAAATGGGGCGGTTCTTCATATTAGACCGCCAAAACCGAGGTCCTTCATAGATAATAGTGACCCCTCCAAATTAGTGAAAAATTCTCGAGCGGGACGTTAAACAATATACAATCAATCAATCAATATCCCTATTCAATGGTCATACAGTATGCGCCGAGCATAGGCCTAAAATTTGCAGCCCCTCGCCGGTCATATGAGTGAAATATTCTTGAGCGGGACTTTATACAATATACAACCAACCAAACTTTAGAATCGTTTTGTTTCGTAAGGCATATTTTCGTGGTATTCTGTTCAAAAATGTAGTTACAGTATCTTATGAGCTTAATTTGATATTAGTTGGATAATGAAACATAAACTCTGAACCACAGAATTCCTGTTAATCTATCAAAGAAAGTATTATACAGGGTTTTTCGACTTCGGTTTTGTTTTCGCCGTTATCACAATATCTCAACTAAATGAACTTGATACAAAGCTAATTGAACTTTTTGTTCTGCGGTAGCAAACCACAAGGAAATCGTAATTCAACCTATTCAAAACGAGATGAAGTGCTTGGTTCAACGTTACTGGGCGAAGAAGGATACTGAACAATACTTTTTTGATACAGAGTATCAAACAAATATTATGAATATGATATGTTCACAAACTGGCATATCCTCGAAAAGAAATCGTCGTCGAACGCCACTCGTCCCTCGGGCGTTTCCGTGAAGGGCTTAAGGTTATCCCAGTCTCTGTTTCTATTCAGGCAATCACTAAAATTCCCAAAACAGTTATCCTCGTCAAGGTCGACTGCCATAGTGTAATTAGTTTCAGCTTGCAAGTAGCCATCTTCTGTAGTGTCTGCGGTATATGTAAAAGAAAGGGTACAAGAAAAAGAGATATAACATAATGTCATTAGAAAGGTCTATTGAGAAGTTTTAAAAGTCATTAGATAAGAAGCGTCAACTCTTTGAACAAGAACATAGAATTTAAACAAAAATTAGATAAATAAACAATGATTTAATAAATATTTGTATCAAGCTCCCATATAAAGTATATTTTATTTTCCAGTTAATGTGTGATCCTCTTTTCGTGATCGGTGTAATAACAATGAAGGAAATTAAAAGTTATAAATCAACGGATGATAATGGAACATTTCATACCAGTATAGAAACCGCTAATGATACAATTATAAACTATGGAGCGCCAAATTTACATGAATTAAGATAATTAAAGATATCTTTGATTATTTGAAGATATCATCAATTCATTTGATGCGTGCTACAATTCAATTAAAGAGAGCAAAAATTCACTTTATGCGCGTATAGATTCAATTAATACGCGTAATAATTATCATCAATTGAATTGATATGCGCATCAAATAAATTATTGCTCTCATCAATTGATGCGCGCAATAGTTGAACTGATGATGTCTTCAAATAATCAAAAACATCTTCAATTATTTGAGTTTATATTAATTTGGCGCTCCACAGATGACTCACTAAATACCATAGCCAGTATTCCGGTTGAAATTTAAAAATAAAATGCAGACCAAGCACGTGGGGGAGCCTCACTATTGATATTTGGGGGGTCTCACTATATAGCCAGTCTTCCGGGGAAAGTCTCAGTATGATAAGTCTCACTATATAACACTGGCAATACATTTGTTTCAGAATCTATGTTTCTATATAATAATTATGCGTTAATACTGGTAAATGAATGACGCAGGTCGAGTGAGAATGGTCTCTTTGCTTGAATATCATACACATATTTATTTTTTTTTTAGAAAGATGACAAATTTATTGAGATCTTTGTCGCAAAGAAGTGTACAAATGCATACACATACATACATTAAAGCAAGAGGGAGATAGAAAAAAGAGGAGTAGGAAGAGAGAAAGACTGGTGGAGATATACAGAGAGGGATGGTGAAAGAGAGAGAAAGTAATATGATATCATTTGGTACAACTATGGTAAATCAATCATAACTAGGTTGTGTTGATATAAAAGAGCAAGATCAAAATATAAAGTAAAATATAGATAATAATAGGTGTATTTGCCAATCAGAGTCTGTCCAAGAAAAAAACCAAGTATTCCACCGATTTATAGATTCACCATATTTACAATGTTGAGTTGCAGTATACTTAAGTGTAGTTATTTGTGTTTTAAGATCAATCAGCAGTTCCTGGGTTGATAGGCTTTGTTGCTGACATCTTTTACTGTATATATATGATTTGATAATTAACAGAGTAATGCTTATTTCTTTAGAACTAGTGATTCCAAAAATAAAAGGTTTTTTTATCTAATGTAATATTGATACTCGTATACATGTTTTACTTCATTGTTTCTGCGGCGAGGATCTAGAAAAAAAAATCTAAAAGGGAGATGAGCAGTCGCGGAAGTATGGTTGGAACGCACCCTCTAAAAATGTCATATTAATTAAGATAAATGCTCTACGTTCATCATTAATCATGCATGACAAAAAGAAATGGTAAAAATGTCTATTTAAAAGACTTCATTCTTGCCTTACAAAATCACTAAAATCCAAGAGCTTCCGGGGTCTTCACCCCTGACCCCCACTAAGACTTTCTTCGCCCAACGACCTACTGCCCCCTCCCCTTGAAATCATGGATCCCTTCATGGTAAGGAGAAAATCATTGCTTGAATAATAGACAATGAATCAAATTGTGAATAAAGAATAACTTTTGAATTTTCAACATCATCATAGGTCGTAAATACCCCTTTGGGTCCTATTTGTATGCTAAATTCTCCTAAAGGAATACTAAATCGCCACACATAAAGTAAGTTTTCCAGAGGGGAGTCTACTCTATAACACCAGAGGCTTCATCTCATGCCTCACCAGGGTTTGGTCATGCACACACTGAAGGCATAACGGCGGACTCTTTAGACCCATTTGCCTCTGAGGATTGGTCCACCCCCAGTCCCGCCCCCTACCCCTCTTAAACTGAACCTGATTGCGCGCCATGATAGAACACCAGATTCCTTTAATTAACTTATGAACATATATATTGTTTATAATGTGACACTTCAAATTGATGCTGTCCTTCGGATATCAAAAGAATCATTGACAAGTTCAAATATGAAAATATCCATTGGAAGCCTGACTATAAACGAGGAAGATTGGCTATATAGTGAGACACCCCCCCCCCCCCCCCCCCCCCCGGAAGTCTGGCTATATAGTGAGATGTTACATCATATTACCCATAATGCAATTATTGCACATACATCACAAGATTATCGAACATACACCACAAGATATTGAACATACATCACAAGATATAGAATATACAGTATATCACAAGATATAGAACATACATCACAAGATATTGAACATACATCACAATATTATCGAACATACATCACAATATATTGAACATACATCACAAGATATTGAACATACATCTCAATATATTGAACATACATCACAAGATATTGAACATACATCATAAGATTATCGAATATAGCAACGTTTTACACGCCATACCCGTATGCCTTTAAAATAATTACAAAGGTGTATTTGGGAAAACTAAACATAAATGTATAGAACATGAAGAAAATCCTCTCAATGTGTTTTGTGTCTTCAGAAAAGAAACTGAGGGAATAAAACGGTAAGCAAGTTTGTAAATGACAATGTTACATAGAAATGTGATCTTTCGTGTGAAACTGAAAAAATTTCTAGAACATTGTACTCATGTATTGACTGTTAATTGTGTGATGAATAAAGTATCAATTACCCTGTAGGATTACTTATTATGTGATGTGAACAAATATGGGATGCAGCATAGAAAACTGAAGGGCTGTATTGAGTAACCCTTAACTTAAAATCATTAAGTGCATTTATCTCATCAGCGGGGCCTCCGTGGCCGAGTGGTTAGAGCATCGCGCTCAAAATCACACGGCCTCTCACCTCTGGTCGGCATGGGTTCGAATCCCGCTCGCGCCGGTAAGTGAGAAAGTTTCCCAGTTTACTTTCGGAAGGTCGGTGGTCTTTTCCCAGGCACACTGTCTCTGGGTTCTCTCCGTTCTCTCTTCCACCAACAAAGATTGAGCGCCACCAGATACATGTAACTGAAATATTGTTGAGTGTGGCGGAAAACAGCAAAACAACATCTCATCAGCTACGAGATTTGCCAGAAATAGACGTCCAGGTCAATTATAACCTGCCAAAACTACGAAAGATTTGCCAAAACTACGAAAGATTTGCCAGTAGCTACATATTTCAAGGACAGCAACAGCCGATGGAAGGTCATGACAATGGTGGCTATTCACTGTGACTCAAGTTGGTACATGTAGCTCAGTTGTAGAGAGTTAGCTTCGTAACCGAGGGGGTCGTGAGTTCGAACCCTTCTCGTGCCTGCGTTCAACCTATAAGGATGTATGCTACACCAGAGAAATTTGATGTAGATGAAAAGTAGAGGATATGTGCAAGAATATTTTGAAGTTGAAAATTTTCAAATTTACTTTATTTTGTCAAAAAATACAGTTTTAGTCGAAGGTAATCTGAAAAAAAATTTAAAACCCCTGCTGGACTCGAACCTGCGACCTACAGTTCAGCAGTCGGTATTCTAACTTACTGAGCTACTCGGCTAGGTATTTAAATGGAAAAGGAAAAGTCAAATATTGCTGATATCGATTTTTTTCATCCATGTTTTTAAAGGAAGTCAGCCATTATGACGATGTAGAGTACTACCTTAACGTAAGCCTAAGTATTCATTGCTTATTCACAAGACCACGAGAGTTGGAGGTCTTTCTTATACAAACATGAAACTCGATTCAATAACAGAAATGGCCGGGTTACTTTAAATTATGTCATCTATCATAGAGACAGCAATACAAAACATTGTCACATGTATACATGTATCTTAAATGTTTTTATAACATAAATATTCTACAAGGTCTGAAAAATATCAAGTAAAAGCTGTGAGAGGAGTTGGTACACAAATTAGGTATCATGCTTTAAAAAATGACAAAGTTCAACTACATCATGTACATGTTAATTTTTCGAAGAATGTCCGATCACTTCCTAAAAGACACATGTACATCTTCAATGCTTGCTTAACAGTTGTACAATGTCTGATGAATGTCAAGTAAATGCTGTAAGAGGAGCTGATTACAAAAATAGGTACCGTCTATTCTAGGCATGCTTTAAAAAGGCCAAAGTTTAACTACATGTAATTTTCTCGAAAAATGCCCGATCACTTTCAAAAAGACACATGTACATCTTCAATGTGTCTATAATAACTGTACAAAGTTTGTGGAATATCAAGTTAGAGGTTTGAGAGGAGTTTATTACACAAAATAGGTACCGTCTATTCAAGACATGCTTAGAAATTACAAAGTTCAACTACATGTGAATTTTTCGAAAAATGTCTGATCACGTTCAAATAGACACATGCACATCTTCAATGTGTCCATAACTACACAAAGTTTAAGGAGTGTGAGGTATGAGAGGAGTTGATTACATATTATTACCATTTAATAATGGTTTAAATTATACTAAAGAATTGGAACGTTTATAACGGCGAGGATTCGGAAAATCCATGAAAACAAGATCAAGCATGGTGTACGCGACATCTTCTACAAGTTACTTCCTTCATGTATTGATGAAGAAGTCAGTGGGAGATCACAAGAAGATGCTGAAGTCGATATCCAATAAATCTGGAAATCTATACAAACTATTTCAATGGTATGAGTGCGATAAATGAAGATAACGAAGATGATAATTATCGAGCACCATCCACAAGCAGAATTCATTGAACCTTTATGGTAAATGAAGGATCTAAAGTTGGTAAAGGGGCCTATGCACATGGCTGTACACGTGGACCAACACATTGGTAGAAACTTTGATTTGTTGATATTCTTAACGGCATTTGTTACTTTGATTAAAAGTAGACATGGTGTGCTAATCTTTACGCCTGCTTACTTACTGACCTTGCTGACCTATTCTTATTGTCATGTGTTCTTCATTTCATGATTATGAGAACGTGATTACGTACAATTTGATTCTATTTGTTGAACTACATTGTGAATGGTGATGATTTTCTCAATAAATAGAATATTCATGGTAATCATTTCTAATAAAGGAGACTGTTTACTCATTTTTATAACTCAGACATCCGCAGGAAGTACAATACCGTTTAACATACTAGTGCTGATTGACGTGTATAACACACTAGTGTTATTTGCAGTGGGGACAGTTACAGATGTTCCCCAGGGGTAATTTATCATATAAGTCCAATCGTTTAATAGGCACGTCGATTCTAGTACAAACAACATCAATTTCAGTCTGTTTCCTTTTATTTGTAAGATGGTAATGCAAGTTAAAATACTATCTAATCAAAGTCAATGAAACGAGCCTGTCGGTATTTATGATTATGTCTATGCGCCAAAATCCATAATACATATTTACAATGCAATTCCCAAATCAATTAATTGCAAAACAGGAAATCAAAATTAAGTGGACGAACGTGCGCATGGTGGTGAATAATTTTAACCATGCCGACCAGGTACAAGTCCTAATAAAATCCTAATACTTAATAGGCGAACTCACCCACTCCCCCAACTCCACTCCCAGCGACACTACCACACAAGACAGCCGTGAGGAGGACTACACCAACAGGCAAACCCATAGTCACTTCGTTTTGTATAAAAACACAAGACCCAGAGTTGTGCCAGCATTTATATACACCGTCCACTTGTAACGTAGGTCGTGTAAATTGTTCAATTATTTCTATTTATTGGAAATTAAAATAGGCAGCAAAATATGATGATTGCTGAAGCCTTTATCTAAAACTCAGATGACCTTTTAAAGTAAAACGTTGGCTAGAAAATCATGTAAATATTTTCCACGAACTGGTGCAGTTACATATAATCAAATTTGAATGACTTCTCTACCTATCCCGCATTCAGCCAATAACACATCGCGTTATCCATTCTGTGCGTTCATCAGTGACACCGAAACATGTCCTCAACGAAATCCCCTACCACTACTCAGTTACTGAGAGGACGAAATTCCCTACCACTGCCCAGTTACTGAGAGGACGAAATTCCCTATCACTGCCCAGTTACTAAGAGGAAGAAATTCCCTACCACTGCCCAGTTACTAAGAGGACGAAATTCCCTACCACTACCAAGTTACATGTACTAAGAGGACGAAATTCCTTACCACTGCCCAATTACTGAGAGGACGAAATTCCCTACCACTGCCCAATTAGTGAGAGGACGAAATTCCCTACCACTGCCCAGTTACTGAGAGGACGAAATTCCCTACCAATGCCCAGTTACGGAGAGCGAAATTCCCTACCACGGCCCAGTCACTGAGAGAACGAAATTCCTTACCACTACCCAGTTAGTGAGAGGATGAAATTCCCTACCACTGCCCAATTACTGAGAGTACGAAATTCCCTATCACTGCCCAGTTACTGAGAGGACGAAATTCCCTATCACTGCCCGGTTACTGAGAGGACGAAATTCCCTACCAATGCCCAGTTACGGAGAGCGAAATTCCCTACCACGTGTTTGAACTACAATCAAATGTTTGGTTTGGCTTGTTTGTTTTCTACGTACCGTCAAACAATTTTCACACATATTTAGACGTCACCAGCTGTATGCTTAGCGCTCAGAGTCGTAGCAGTGAGAGTTCATTATCGTGCTAACGCCTGCCGCAACACGGGACCTCAGTTTTTAACATGTTTAAGGTCATATCGGAAAGACCTGTGATTCTCACTTCCAAATGCCGTTGGTTTGACACGGGACACCTGTTTTGAATGTAATCTCCGAGGAACCCCAGCGTTTGGCAATGGAACTGTCACTACCTATTTTAACGACTTGGGTCTGTCGCGGCCGGGATTCGAACTCCGGCCTTCCGCATGCGGGGCGAACGCTCTAACCTTTAGACCACCGCGTCGGTAAATAACCATGATATCAATGTCAAAATAATACGTATACATAAGAAAACACTTTTATAAAAATTTTGGGCAACTCCTAGTCATTCAAGTTTATAACTCTTAACTATATGTACTTTGTTTAAGCAAAGTGTCTCACTGTTACCCTATGACGTCTTTCCTAATGTAGTTATCTAGAAGGTTTTTAAAGAAGTAATAAAAGTGATGAGGTTATTTTACAGGATTTGGAAACAGCGAAGCAGACACCAAGCATGACAAGTGATCTCCATTTTTATCCGAAGATTTCAATTCTAATGTCAGGTGCATAACGAAAGAACCCTCATATCTTGGTACTGAGAATTAAACCCGAGGCCTCCATGTTGTCTATCAAGCGCCCTAACCACTCAATTACCGCGACCGGGAAAATGAAGCAAGAACAGGTTAATGTATATATTGTTCATCCTCTCCATTGCTTTTCCTTAGCGGTATACGTCACACTACTTCACTTTCTGTAACCCGATAGCTCCTCATGTACCGCCACCGTTAGAAATATGATACCTAAAAGAGAAATGGTTCTTTCTTTCGCATGGAATTTTCTCTTGTTGTCAGTGAATCTACAAAGTATGTTGGCTAAAAAGATTAAGTATGCAAAACGGGATAAGAATATATTCATGCGACTTGATTTATGATTAGAATGAGGGTTGTTTTCAATATATTTGTGCGAAGTACGCCTGGCGTTTGTCACAAGGGTACCAAAACTGTTCTGGTCTTAATGTTACCAGCGGCAAGTATTTGTTACATATCATTTTAAAAACCAATTTTAGTAAATTCAATAACCAGTTACATGTATGTAAAAATTATACGGTACCAATTTTGATGCACCAGATGCGCATTTCGACAAATAATGTCTCTTCAGTGATACTCAACCGAAATGTTTGAAATCCGAAATAACTATGAAGTTTTAGAGCTAAATATAGCCAAAAACAGCGTATCAAAAAAGTGGAGCCAAATTCGTCCAAGGATAAGAGCTATGCATGAGGGAGATAATCCTTAATTTTGAAATGAATTTCTAAATTTTATAACAGCAATTAAATATACATCCGTATTTTCAAGCTAGTAACGAAGTACTTAGCTACTGGGCTGTAGAGACCCTCGGGGACTAACAGTCCACCAGCAGAGGCCTCGACCCAGGGGTCATAATGTAAAAATTATACGGTACCAATTTTGATGCACCAGATGCGCATTTCGACAAATAATGTCTCTTCAGTGATACTCAACCGAAATGTTTGAAATCCGAAATAACTATGAAGTTTTAGAGCTAAATATAGCCAAAAACAGCGTGTCAAAAAAGTGGAGCCAAATTCGTCCAAGGATAAGAGCTATGCATGAGGGAGATAATCCTTAATTTTGAAATGAATTTCTAAATTTTATAACAGCAATTAAATATACATCCGTATTTTCAAGCTAGTAACGAAGTACTTAGCTACTGGGCTGTAGAGACCCTCGGGGACTAACAGTCCACCAGCAGAGGCCTCGACCCAGGGGTCATAATGTAAAAATTATACGGTACCAATTTTGATGCACCAGATGCGCATTTCGACAAATAATGTCTCTACCAACCCAACTGTAAAGGCCAGAATTCCCGTCGTATTTCATCTGCGTGTGACTTGTAAGTCGATTTTGACCGCACCAAATTACAGTTTAGATACCTATAGAACCTGGGACGTGGGTAGTACGTAGATGAAATTCGACGTTCTCGAACACGTCGTCATTTACGTTGCGTCGTACATTACGAATTAGATCTACGGCAGAGCAGAAGTCAGTGCGTAATTTAGATGTGGGAAGTTAACGATGGAGAAGCTGAAGTCATTCCGTTTGTTATAAAACTGAGTTGTCACTTTGCTATTAACATCTACATGTATATTCAATCAAATATCCAAATATGAATCAGATATGAAAGACTCTTTGGTGTCCTAATTTCGAGTTCACTGGAATATATGGAATCCATATATAAATGAACATGTTTTATAACGTGTATAAAGTTTTTGATTTGGGACTACATATCATTGATTGTAAACAGGTTTTTGTCCAAAGTTGAAGGTTCGGCCTCGACTTATATATGAACAGATGCCCCTACTTGGATTTGCCATTTGGATGGATTTTCTGTTCTTTTAATATAGACTTTAGTAAGAACTCACCGGAGATTTGTCGGTTGTATTGTGCTGAACATATATGAGTTTTAGAATTGTGGATATAGCTTCGTTCGTTTTCAGCAAATAGATGAAGGACAAACACATTGACAGCCAAACCGATGAACGAAAGACACACCTGGGGCGCGTTTTACAAAAAGTCGTAAATCTTAAGTCCTAAGTCCTAAATTTGAAGAACTTGCGACAGATCGTAGGACCGTTTTACAAAACGTATCATAATCGCATATCGTAAATTCTTTTGTCGCAAGTCGTATATGGAACTCTTCAGCACATGAAGTTGTAGAAATGAACATAGATACCGCGCGAAACCCTACGCTTTGACGCGCAGTCGATTTATTTCCACAATGGCACTGAGGAGGAAAGAAAATTGGAGCATCGGTGAAACAGTTTCAATTTATAAAGGGTGGGTAGATATTTTTAGCTTTGTTAATTTAGAGGGTACTACTTTCGCAGTTAGAAATTTCAAATAGTCGTGTAATTCATAGTTCTTTCTATTAGGCTACATGTATTAAAGATACGAAAACATAAGGTGTTATATACCTTTCTGATGATATATGATACCCCCCCCCCCCCTTCCCAAATTAAGAAGCTTCACATAAGTATTGTTGAACCATTTTTTCTCACCAATTAAATGTACAAACATATTGATAATCCATCATTGTAATCACAGGCACATGAAGTATGGACATTACTTCCCCCCCCCCCCCTTTTTTCCCCTTTTTTTCGACGCTAGATTGATTTTACCGGAAGAAGGCCAATCCCTGACGTGAAACGATTACCTAAATTGGGATGGAATAGACAGGGAATCCACACATTTTGAAGAAAATATCGCCGCAAAATAGAAAATCAAGGGGGAGGGGGGGGGGGGGGGTAATTAGGCACCTGACTGTAGCCAAAACCTGTTGATTGAATGTTAACCATTTGAAGCTGATCAATACATGTACATATAAACAATTCTTACTTACTGCACAGTATGTTATGAGCAAGCATTTTGTTTTTACATACATTGTATATACAAATGCACATGCAATATATTCGAGTTACAACACTAAGGTGAGGGGGAGGGGGGGGGGGTCGTATTGCTTATAAGTTAGCTGTGCTAATACATGCATACTATATGAATAATTAGACATATTATTTGATCTCAAATTATATATATTCATAACTTAATATTAATTAAAGATTTCCAATAACAAGGAAATTAACTTGATTATTTCTAAAGTTAGATTTTAAATAAAAGTTATTCTTGTGTAATGTAATATACATATAATATACATGTACTAGGATATATAAAATCATGATTCTACAGGTACGTGGCTGTACCAAGTGGTCTAATATATAGCACAGTTGATTTAAAAAGAAACGTGAATCTTTGCAGTTCGTTAAAGGCTATAGACCTATAACAAGCAATATGATGGTACTTGTTGGGGGGTGGTGGGGGGGGGGGGGGGGGTTCATTCAATCACACTTTAAAAAAAATGCAACACCGTCTATTTTTCATAAATACTAATAACTGGTATAATGGGGTGTTGGGGGTGTTGTAGTTTTTAATTACTTCACTCACAATTTCTTTTTCCATTTGAAATACATGTACACATTTACATACTAATAGGCCTAACTGATAATTTAATGGAGGGGTGGACGTGGAAAAGGGTTAGGGATTAATTCACTTACTTTTTCAAACATACTAATAATTTGTATAAATCTACCATGGTATTGGATAACACTGTGCATATAAATGATGTACTGGTACGTGCATACATGTATAATATAGACCTACATAACTAGGCCTAACTATATGTGGATGGGTGTGTCGAAATAAGATCTGATATGACATGCATACTTTCTTTTAAAAAATGCTTGAAGTAGTCAACATCATTGGAAAAAGTATAGTCTATGCGGGAATATGCAAACATTGCAATGGATATTATGGGACACACTTGCTACATTTGTTTGATCAGCACACTGACGGGAGTACGTAACCACATTTTGTGTGACGAAGTCCTCAGAGGAAGTGACGCATTGTTGTAAACAAAGGAGGCAAGACAGGCCTTTATGTGTGCAGACAGTAATGAATCATGGTATGTACTTGAATAACAGATGGTACAGCCTTGCTTTAGTTTGTAGGATGCTCTACATGTCCCTGCACTAAATCTATTACCTCGTAGAGATACCACCTGGGCAAACGATACCTCTCGACTAGCTACATGTAGTACTCAACATCATTGAGGTAGTCCAACGGATTATTTATATCGCTAAACACCCGCAACGCACGTTTTTATGAGTCTCATTCATAACACTAAACATTAGAAATGCAGCCATGTTGAATTATTTTAATAACCATAGTAACAAAGATTTTATGGAGCAGTGACGCACTTACGACAAAACTTGGGACATAGAGTCGTCCCCGAGTGGTCGTAGATTTAAGACCGAATTTCATCGTAAATCGTAAATCCTAAATCTTTGTAAAACGGTCGCACATCGTAAGTTATGTCTTACGACTAATTTTAAGACTTACGACCTTTTGAAAAACGGGTCCCTGAATACTAACAGACAAATGACAAACATTCTGATTTACAAACAACAAAGTCAATGACAGCCAGACCGATAAACGAGAGACACACCGGAATACTAACAGACGGACGACAAACATTCTGATAAACAAACGGATAAGTTACAAACTCAATGGCAGACAGGGAAAGACAAACACACAGGTAAATAAACAGACGACAAACAGACAGATAAATAGATTGATCACAAACACAGTGACAAATATATGCATAGCAAATACACTGATAATAAGACAGACGACAAACACACTGATGATAAAACAGACGACAAACACACTGATAATAAGACAGACGATAAACACACTGATGATAAAACAGACGACAAACACACTAATAATAAGACAGACGACAAACACACTTATAATAAGACAGACGACAAACACACTGATAATAAGACAGACGATAAACACACTGATAATAAGACAGACGACAAACACACTTATAATAAGACAAACGACAAACACACTTATAATAAGACAGACGACAAACACACTGATAATAAGACAGACGACAAACACACTGATAATAAGACAGATGACAAACATATTGATGATAATACAGACGACAAACACACTTTTGATAAGACAGACGACAAACATATTGATGATAATAAGACAGATGACAAACACAATGATAATAAGACAGACGACAAACACACTGATAATAAGACAGATGACAAACACAATGATGATAAGACAGATGACAAACACACTGATAATAAGACAGATGACAAACACAATGATGATAAAACAGACGATAAACACACTGATAATAAGACAGATGACAAACACACTGATAATAAGACAGACGACAAACACACTGATAATAAGACAAACGACAAACACACTGATGATAAAACAGACAACAAACACACTGATGATAATACAGACGATAAACACAATGATAATAAGACAGACGACAAACACACTGATAATAAGACAGACGATAAACACACTGATGATAAAACAGACGACAAACACACTGATAATAAGACAGACGACAAACACACTGATAATAAGACAAACGACAAACACACTGATGATAAAACAGACAACAAACACACTGATGATAATACAGACGACAAACACACTGATGATAAGACAGACGACAAACACACTGATAATAAGACAGATGACAAACATATTGATGATAATACAGACGATAAACACACTGATAATAAAACAGACGATAAACACACTGATGATAATACAGACGATAAACACACTGATAATAAAACAGACGATAAACACACTGATGATAAGACAGACGACAAACAAAATGATAATAAAACAGACGATAAACACACTGATAATAAAACAGACGATAAACACACTGATAATAAGACAGACGATAAACACACTGATAATAAAACAGACGATAAACACACTGATAATAAAACAGACGATAAACACACTGATGATAAGACAGACGACAAACACACTGATGATAAGACAGATGACAAACACACTGATAATAAAACAGACGACAAACACACTGATAATAAAACAGACGACAAACACACTGATAATAAGACAAACGACAAATACACTGATGATAAAACAGATGACAAACACACTGATGATAAGACAGACGACAAACACACTGATAATAAGACAGACAACAAACACACTGATAATAAAACAGACGACAAACACACTGATAATAAGACAAACGACAAACACACTGATGATAAAACAGATGACAAACACACTGATGATAAGACAGACGACAAACACACTGATAATAAGACAGACAACAAACACACTGATAATAAGACAGACGACAAACACAATGATAATAAGACAGACGACAAACACACTGATGATAAGACAGACGATTAACACACTGATGATAAAACAGATGATAAGCACAATGATAATAAGACAGACGATAAACACAATGATAATAAGACAGACGACAAACACAATGATAATAAGACAGACGACAAACACACTGATGATAAGACAGACGATAAACACAATGATAATAAGACAGACGACAAACACACTGATAATAAGACAGACGATAAACAAACTGATAATAAGACAGACGACAAACACATTGATAATAAGACAGACGACAAACACACTGATAATAAGACAGACGATAAACACACTGATAATAAGACAGACGATAAACACACTGATAATAAGACAGACGATAAACACACTGATAATAAAACAGACGACAAACACAATGATGATAAGACAGACGACAAACACACTGATGATAAGACAGACGACAAACACAATGATAATAAGACAGACGATAAACACACTGATAATAAGACAGACGATAAACACAATGATAATAAGACAGACGACAAACACAATGATAATAAGACAGACGATAAACACACTGATAATAAGACAGACGACAAACACACTGATGATAAGACAGACGACAAACATATTGATGATAATACAGACGACAAACACACTTATAATAAGACAGACGATAAACACACTGATAATAAGACAGACGATAAACACACTGATAATAAGACAGACGACAAACACACTGATAATAAGACAGACGATAAACACACTGATAATAAAACAGACGACAAACACACTGATAATAAGACAGACGATAAACACACTGATAATAAAACAGACGACAAACATATTGATGATAATAAGACAGATGACAAACACACTTATAATAAGACAGACGATAAACACACTGATGATAAGACAGACGATAAACACAATGATAATAAGACAGACGACAAACACAATGATAATAAGACAGACGACAAACACACTGATAATAAGACAGACGATAAACACACTGATAATAAAACAGACGACAAACACACTGATAATAAGACAGACGATAAACACACTGATAATAAGACAGACGATAAACACACTGATGATAAGACAGACGATTAACACACTGATGATAAAACAGATGATAAGCACAATGATAATAAGACAGACGATAAACACAATGATAATAAGACAGACGATAAACACACTGATAATAAGACAGACGATAAACACACTGATAATAAGACAGACGATAAACACACTGATCGACGACAAACACAAGGGCAAAAAACACACTGACAGTCAAATAGATGGAGAACACATACAAACTCCTATGAGTGAAATATTCAATCAATCAATTATACAAACCAGAGAACGACGAACACACTAACAAAGAGATGGATTAGAAACATACACAGGTAGGCAGACGACAAAAACGCTGATAAATAAACGGACGACAGGCATAATTGTCGACAAAGAGATGCATGGAATTTATACAGATGGCGAAACCACTGCACGGGAAACATTGTTTGTGGGGATTAACTGTTAGTATAGAATATTTACGTCATCCTGGTGGAAACCTATATCTGAAAAATACATTTTACATCTTGTGAACATGTTTAAATAAACACTAATTTAAAAAGATATATATCATTGCACTGTTGTCCGATTACATGTCATTGCATTCAGCTACTGATTATTATCGGTCGCGAGGAGGTGGGCGATTTTATGTTATAGGCTGAAAATGACGACCGTGATTAACTCCGGGTCTACGTAATAAAATAACAAGCCTAATCATATAATTCAAAAGCCATCTTTATCATTTAATTATCTTATTATATAAAGTAGTGCAAATTGTAACGGAGGCTGACAGCTGTTCCCAAAACCTCCCAAATCTCCCAAGTGACATTTTTTGTTTAAGTCAAGTTGAATCGTTCAATCGACACGTATATTATATTGCAAACAGTACATATGTACAAGTTTCATTAGATTTCCTTCATTTGTAAGATATTCATACAACTCAAAACACCATCCAATCAAACGCAATCAAAGGAGCATGTCGATGGTTGTCAGAAATTATGACTATACCTAAACGTGAAAACCCTTACTATAAACTCGCAGTACGATTTTCAAACCAATTTACTTTAAAACAAGAAAGATATAGACTTTTGAGTAGAATTTACGCAAAATTCAGCACACGTACATGCGCTTAATGGTGACTAAATTTTAACATTCCGACAGGTATGAGTCAGGATTCGATATATACCTACAAGGCAAATTTCATATGATTTCAGGGAAGAACTAAGGATAACAGTTATTTAAAAAATATCAAATTAAAAAACAACACACCTGCACTCATGTGCATGTGATTAAGGAATTTTAATCATAAACATTTACATACTAATACTATACACTTATATGCATACCCATTTAGGTCATTTACAAGAGAGTCTACATGTTTGAGTATTGTCCAATCAAAACTGAGTGTACCTGTTTGCGCGTACTAGTCATCGATATACTTAATGTGTAGATCATACTGATAACTTTCTGAATCTGAGTCTGAAAATGTACCCACATCAATATCAAAACTATTCCATTGAAAAAGTGCTATAACGAATTTATAATTAAGAGTTTGGCAAACAAAGAGACATGGATATACTAGAGGAGGATTAATTAATAAGAAGGATCACTGTTCGTTATTTTGATGAAAAACAAGACTTATGTATGATCCTTCAAAGAATAACACCTTCAAAAGACGATGCGCGTGGATGTACCTTTGCATACTTTTCCAGTAATATCTCTCTTTCTCTCTGTATAGATGATAGATAGATACACTGTAGATGATAGATAGATATAAAATTATCTACCAATACTGTGAATGATGTTCGATTCACATTGTCCTGTACAGACTTACTGACGCTGTTTTAGAATTATGCAATCAAAATGAAGCACATATGCAGGTTAGCGATTTTCAAGATATACCTGCGATACGATTTCATTAAAAAAAAGTTTGACTGATTCCAAAGTTAGTTTACCAAAAATCAAATGCGCATGCATGCATGTTCAGGAAAAGCCACATTCGTTCCGATCTGCACATCTACATACCACCCAAATTACCTTATGGAGATTTTATCTCAATCTAAGACCAATCAAACAAAATTATGTGTTCCTAAACTGTGTTTGTGGAACATAATTACGGTACTTACTTATACACTGTAGTTAATCAAATAACAATGAGTGTTTTGTTTGGTGCCAATGTTGTCGGGATCGGTATATGGATTCCGGATCTATTAACTCATACTATTGATTCTCTCACTGAAAAAGAATATTCTAATTTTATGTGTCTTTTTCTTTCTTATACGCTTTATTTTATTCATTTGTTTTTCAATATTCATGTTATATTTCAACAATCACCATGTTTTAAAAATGTGGTACTGTTCATACATGTATGTAAAACTTATACGGTACCAATTTTGATGCACCGGATAATAATGTCTCTTCAGTGATGCTCAACCGAAATTTTTGAAATCCGAAATAACAATAAACTTGTGTTGTGTTTTTAATCAAACATACAAAAATTGAAGCTATTGTATGGTATTTAGTGATTGGACCATTTCTCAAATTGTTTAGACTTTGTCTACATTATTTTCCTTTTTTTTGAGTTAAGTTTCTTTAGTAATAAATATAGAAATTCTATATAAAGCAAGGCAAGTAATTTGAATGCATGAATTGGGCAACTATCAAAAGTACACTTTACTTAGCATTTTCAACAAAACGCTTTTGGAGCACATCATGTACATTTGAAAAAAATGTTTGTGTTCGGCATTATAGCTATTACATAGTACTTGAGTCTTTCTCTCAGGTATTGAAATATGTAGATAACCTACAATATACCAATATTGCGATCGTTCTTCCTTTGAAAACTATTTTATGTAAATAACTTACAGAAGGCTAATACAAAGCACAATTAATAAAATACGTTAAAATTGCAGTACTTAAGAACAGAAGTGCAGTACATGCTGGACAATGACATTAGCGAACTCGGGAGGGGGGTGTCCCTCGTTGAACTAATATAAATCTTCTATTTGACCCTTCGGTCTATAAGTTTTCTTGTTCACAACTTCTTGAAGGTACTCGGTGCAATCTCTGAAGACAGTGATCATTCATTGACAGACTTCACATTATGAAATGTAAATTCCATGCTTGTCTCACACAGGGTGTTATTTGGGTAGATTTACCCATCAATCACAGCGAAAGTTCAAACAATGACATCAAGATATACACTCTCTATCTTTACAATGCACTTGTGCTATCCTCCCGAGAGTTTACCCATGGCTTTGAAAAAGTCATTTATACAAGGCACCCCAATAACGATCATGAATACTAAGCACCATATGACCATGGACTAAATTATATCATGTAGTCAAAACATGAATTCTGAAGTATAAAGAAAGAGTGTGTCAAGAGGAAATTTAATATATTCCAAAATTAAACTGTTATGCATGACAGTCACAATATAAATCGAATAAAGATACGTTTCGAGTTAATATACATGTATGATATGTTATTTAGCTTTAAATAGGTGAATGCAATCACTCTTGGGTAGAATCAATCCAATTTGGTCTAAACTTTAAAAATACTACATTACAAAATAATCATTAATTTTCATAACATAAATGATATCAAATAAAAAGTAAAAAAAAAATCTTCAATTTTCAATTCTTAATTCCTATAGGTAGTATATTCTGATTAGGTACATCACGGGGAGAGTTTCCTAACGTAAAAAAAAACAAAAAAACAAACAAACTTAAAAAGCATCCTCATTCCATGCCTGTCAAATTGCCGCTTTGAATAGTGGTGTATCCATGATACCGCGGTTATGCTGTCACATAATGCAGTCTTCATCAGTCCTTATCTCTCTATCTATCTATATTTCAAAAAAAACCTGACGGATTGGGAGATTTGATGTGCGTATATATGTGTCCGGAAGTTTTATTAAGTTCATGCCTCCTGTTTCTCAACATGAATGTATAATATTTCGCTATATTCGTTTGATCGGATGGAGAGCTACAGGATTGCTCGTTTGCTGTTCGAAGATTTCCAGTAGATCTCTATCACCTACTTCTCCAATAGCAAGTAGAGGTTGTAGACATACTGGACCAGTTCTGCAGATAGGTAACGAATAGACCCCATTTTTGGGTAACATTTACTATCTTCAATATCAGTTTTAAAAAACGGTTCAACCGGTGATTTTGTAATGATAATAGTAGGGGTCTTATACCATACAACTTACAAATAAAATTAGTATTACCCCTTATTAGGGGGTGGTATGGTATAAGACCCCTACTATTATTATTACAGACAACATTATAATGCAGTTCCTGTGCTCAGCCACACGTGTGCCGAATGAAAACAAAACTTAATTGTTCATTCCCGTCTCATTCGATGACAGAAACAAGTAAGTTGATCTAGCCGCTTTTGTGGTTAATATCACCAAACATACACAAGAAAGAGGGTGTTGCATAGACGCGGGAATTTTTCCTAATCGGAGCTCCGTGCCAACATTCGTGACGTAGAACTGACCTTCATTCATATTTATACTCATTGCGCATTTGCCATTTAGATACCTGAAGGATTCCCCAGTACTAAGGACAAACCTAATACATTTTATGTGCCAATATATTATACATGTAGTTTAAAGATAATTTTTGAAATCGTGAAAATCAAATTGTCTTCTTTTTTCCTGAGTATCAGATACAATGTATACGGTTATATGTTACGAGTGTATAAAATATTCTATACTACTACAGTCCAAAAGTTCTTATACTCGTATGTTTTATTTTCTACAACCAACAGTTGACAACTGTACATGACTCTGGCCACAAAACAATATATGGGAAGTTTAATACGCATTAATAAAATTCAACATTATTCGAAGTACATGCACCTGTGAAATTTGATTCAACATAGGAATTTGCTACTGGAAGAGATATAAACTCAAACTGTTAACGATTATTTACCTCGTTTGGCCTTAAAGTTTTTCTTCCAAAGCTTTGCAAAGTTCACAACGGTTTTTCGTAAAAGGCACCATGCCTTTGTCAACAACTTTCATTCAGAAAAACATATAAGTTCTCGTTAGCAGCCTTGACTATCAAAACACAGATATTGCATGCTGTATTCGGCGTGTTTGTTGAGTCTTATTCACAAATTAAACAGTGTCCAGGTTGGAAGCTTATTTCAAACTCGGAACATGAAACACTAGAAGCGTGTTTCAATTAAGAATAAAAAAAAAATCTAGATGGAAAAGGAATATGGAAAAAAAATATGTTCGTGAGGGAGTCGAACCCGGTCGTTTCAAACATAGAAAATATCTTTATATTTGAGAGTCGACGACCTTATCCACTGAACCACGCAGCAGACCATACATTTCTGAGGAAAATTATCGTACAGGTGAAGTTGAAAATAATACTAGTGAAGTCGTTTCGATTTTTTCAAATTTACAAAAAATTGCCCTCGTGAAACAAAATGTCAAAGCGACAGTTTTTTTTAGAGGAAAAGAACATGCTCATGCTAAATTTATTTTGTTTCACGGAGGCAGTTTTTCTGAAATTCGGGGATATCCCTCCATTTTAACGCTAAAAATCATAAATCGCTTATTGCTTGATTTAAACTCGAAATATTTTGGCTATTTTTGTCAATACACGTCTTTTAAACTTATTTTCAAAAATTATTGAATCAAGACACGTTCCAATTGGTTTTGTCATATATTTGAATAACTTAAATTTTTCGATCTTTCATGCAACACCTTTAGGGAAAATAACATGAGACGTGCAACACCTTCTTTATCCAAGTGCAGGATTTTTCAACAATTCTTTCAGTGATTGTACTTTCAATTTCTCGAAGTGACAACATGACCTTCTAGCACCTATACAATCGGATCACGCGTTTGTCTTTTTTCTGTAACCGGTGGTTACGGAAATAGTCGAGTAGTTACGATTGGCACCTACAGTGTATAGTGACTACCTACGCTGTTTACAACTAGATAGATTTCATTTTTAACTGTTTAAACCCAGTTCAGATTGTAAACTTTTTTAATAAGTTGATGTTTATGATATTTATTGAAAATCAATTCAAGATTGGACTATTAAATTTTTTCAGCATTGTGCACTCTTTTCTTTTACGTTATGACATCACATTTTGCTTTCCACGACTCATTCTTCTACCCAGAGTTTCGTGCGCTCCTCGCACTACAGTATGTGAAGTTTGCGTAACGCGCCCTCTGGTGAGAGAATGTCTATGACTGTTCCGTTAATTGATACGTGCTTACCCAAAGAATAAGCCGGGAAATTTGAGATATATATGAAAAATGCACACATTAAAAAGATTTTAAAAATGTAAATATAAGCAATAAACTATTTTAGAAAATGTATGTAGTCCCATCACTGCAACGGTGTGTGCAAAAACAATTTCATAACACGCGTTAGCGCATTATTCAATTTGTATGCACACACCGTTGCAGTTATGAGACTACATCTTTCAAAAAATAATAATTCACTGCTTAAATATCATGTACCAAATCCAATTAAATACATGTAGACTAATGTATAATTGAATAGATCGAGAGAGAGAGAAAAAACGTATATGATAATAGAGCTGCTTTATACATAACATCAATAAAACAAACATTTTAAGCTTCCTGTTATGCAGTGCCATGTGTAACCACCTTTAATGGAAAAAAAGTTAGCGGATAGACGGACTACCCCCAGACTTAACATTCTATACTAAATAGGAAATGACAAAGTGGCCATACTTAAAACAGACATATTTATTCTCACTCTCAGACTCTTGAGCAATATGCAATTTCCTATTCCAAATTCTACCATTTGGAGGCAAATATAACTTTGCAGCAAGCTATAAGAAAATGACAGTGTCCAAAGAAAGCTTGCTTTAATTTTGAGATTGAGAAATGGTCCTCTGCAAACTGAGGATAGGGCGTCTCGTATAATTTGTTCAATACAGCTGTTTTAGCCCCAACTAATTGCATCACTGGTTTGTAGATAGTCATTATATATTCTAACTAGCACGCCTAACGTATTGACAAGTGATGATGAAGGTGATCACTCATCCTGCAGAAGTAAGTTTCATTCTTCCAAACATGCCTGATCAAAAATAGTTTAGATGTTACTATCTATTTTGCTTTATCAGACAGTTCATGCGAAGTTCTAAACATGTCGAAGACATCAGGACTCAAAGGAGAGGTGGATGGTATCTTGGAGAGGGTTTTGGTGGAATGCGGGGGACTTGGGAAACTTCAGTGGTTGCTAATGTTTGTTGTCCTTGGTAGCAAAGTCGCCATCACATGGAGCATGCTTATGATGACGTTTGCGGGGGCAACACCAGATTGGTGGTGCGCATGGAAGAACAAAACTTCTGGTTTGAATGACAGTTATTCAGAATCGCTTAAGTCATGCAAACCCCCTGTTAACTCTTCCGTAGAAGATACTTGTCTGTCGACACGCTTCAGTGATGATAAAAACACGATTGTTAACGAGGTAAGAATAACTGCAGGATAAATGCAAAAGTTATTCATAAATTTGTATTTTTGTTAGTTTGAAATACCCTCTCGAGAAATTTAAATCATATTGAGAGGTTGCTTATAAATGTATGTCTAACTATAGTATTTGTTTAACGTCCCCCAAGAGAATATTTCACTCATATGGAGACGTCACCATTACCGGTGAAAGGCTGCAAAATTTAGGCCTATGTTCGACGCTTACGGCCATTGAGCAGGGAGGGATCTTTATTGTGACACACCTGCTGTAACCTCGGTTTTGCGGTCTCATCCGAAGGACCGCCCCATTTAGTCGCCTCTTACGACAAGCAAGGAAACTGAGGATCTATTCTAACCCGTATCAACAAGGGATATTAACAAAGTGGATTTTATCATATCGTAAATTTGATAAAACACAAAAAACCAATAATGAAATAAAAGCACACAGTCAATGCAAAAACATCTTCATATATATGTATACATAAATTATATATTCAGGCTGTCGCAGCAAACCATACCTAAGAAAAACTAAGTGAACAGAACACTTTAAAACAGTTCAGGGTTGTTTTACTTTCAGTGGAGACTGATTTGTGACGAAGACTGGATAACATCTACCATCACCACTATCCAGATGGGCGGTCTCTTGGCCAGTGGATTTATCGCGGGTCAAGTGGCGGACCTTATTGGTCGTAAACCCACTTTCTTTATATCCCTCATCTTGCTCGCCGTCAGCAATCTGGCATGCGCTTTCTCCAACACTTGGCAGATGTTCGCTGTGTTTCGTTTCGTGATCGGTCTGGCCTGCGGAATGTATCTGACTGTCTTCTTTAACTTTGTTCTGGAATTCATCCCTACCATGTACCGGGCTATGGTGATGGCGATCCCAGCTTGGCCCGTATTTGCGGCGTTTTTTGGTTTAGTTTCCTGGTGGCTTAGGGACTGGCAGTACCTCCACTACGCCACTGCAGCTGTCACTGTACCTTTCCTTCTTGGGATTTTGTAAGTCCATCATTCATTCTGGCCTTTCCTATTAATGACAATATAGCAGAATAACATAATCCATGTTATTTTTACACAACCTTTCCTATGTCGGATATGTAAGTTGCATTTATTACCTTTGATATGCATGCACTTTTGTGGCGAAACTTACTGTTCATTTGGATGATGATAGCGTTCATTCGTACATGTACGTCTTGCAGTGTGGTGCCAGAGAGTTTCAGATGGTTGGTGTCACATTTCAAAACAAAAGAAGCGGAATTAGTTATAGAACGAATTGCTTCTATTAACGGTAGACAAAAACCGGATGTGACGAAACTTATTGAGATAATTCAGAAAGAGGCTGAAATGGAGAGCGATAAGAAATATTCAATCCTGGATATATTCCGAAATGCAACACTAGCGAAACATTCATTCTTTCTTTGGTTTATATGGTGAGCAGTTTAAATATCAAATACAAATTGAAGTAAATGTTAAAAGTATCTGTGTAAATGATATCATTTTACGTTCTGTTAGCTATAGTAAATGTGTTTTATTATAGTGTATTAAAGTTTTTAAAGTGTTAACTATAGAGTTGATTATTTTGTTGTAGTACAGTTTATTATATTACTACAGCAAACTAAATATATCTTGTTGATTAAGGTAGCTGTCCTGTACACACTCGCTCTCCCCGATACACAGGACAGTGACCGCCCAGTATTACGACGGTTCGATGGCCCGATAGTCTGACGGGCCGGTATGTCAATAAGTAAGATGGCATGGATAACTTAATGAGTTTGTATAATTTAATCATTAAATCAGATAATAAAATGAATGTTGCTGGGATTTTTTAGTCAATACGATGATTTAGTCATCTTCGAAGTACAGTATTCACCTCGTCCTTTGGGCTCGGTGAATATTGTACTACTCAGGCGGCTTAATCACTGTATTGACCTCAAATACAGCAATATTTGTATAATGTTACATTTTTGATCAATTTGTTAGTCACTGGTATCTGTTAATTTTATTGCAAAAAAAATTGCATAATAAGGGGAAATTTGGTTATAATTTTCTCATTTTTACTAAGAAATCAGAGAAATGGAAAGTTGTTTTAAAACAGCATTCCTCCTATGTTTCAAACATCAGCTTATACCACAGGTATGTGTTTGAGTAACAGGCATTCTGATAAGTTGGGTCTGGTAATAGTAAGGAGAATGATGTCCTACAGAGGAAAACCGAAAAAGGGGGTCAGTAAAAGTCATACAAACATACAAATATTTCCAGTATTAGATGACATTATCTTAATATTTATGCTATAAACATTATAAATTTACTAGGAATGGAATAAACATGTTGTTTCTCGGCTGCATTTCCTAAAAATAACCTTGATACAAACTAGTGTAAACATTTTCTTCGTTACGGACGCCATTTAATGGCATGGCATTGTAATGTACAATCTCAATCGGTTACTTAGTGGTATTTTCAGTTTTATTCCAAATTTTTTTAGAGGGGATATTTACCAGCATAATATGCTTCATTTGTAATATATTTTTAATAGGGGCATATTGCACGCCTTCTCGTAACAACTTTTACAATTAACTCACTTCTTTTAAGGTCTTGACTCACCTGGATAACGACACCGGGGCTTTGTTTTTCTTTTGTTTGTTCTGTTTGCTTTTTAGGCTTTTCTTTTTTTTTCTTTTTTTTCCTTTTTTGCCAACAAACATGGTTATTCCAGGTATTATGAATGAATGTTATTTTTGCCAAATCATACCATTAATGTGAACAAGTTTTTTTTTAAATTTACCTTCTGTACGCGACAGCTCATTGTAACACTCATTTTGTATTGATTGATTATACAGATTAAAACTTACAACACGTGTAGCAGTCTTTCATCATCGACCAACATATCATTTGCCTCATTATCTTGATAACAATTTCATAGACTACTAAATTCATATTCATACACAAAGACCTAGTCAGTTAGATCTCAAAATGATGTAACAATTTTATCATGTCAAGGAGTAAGACACGGAGAGACTTAAATATAACATTGAAAGGCAATAATTATTTTTTAAAAAGTTATGTGTTTTGGCCAGATTTCAAAGCAATCCGGTTTAAAGCTAGATGATGTTTGTCCGTCCGTGTAAAAAATTGGTTGAATTTCTCTGCAATGGTAAGGGTCATTTACTACATATTTTGCCTGTACTTCATCAGTTAGAAGTTTTAATTTCCATAAATACCGGGTTTCTCTGATTTAGTTCACACTGAATGTCATTCACTTGAATGATTTTGGTCAGAAATTGATTGTCTGATTTATAATCAGGTCGTGCCGATTATGGCGGTTTCTGGTAATTTCCATAAAATAATTCCTGACATGAATAAATTTTAACTCTATTAATTAAAATTTTTGGTGATGGTCAACATGTCGGACTATCGGAATATTGGACCGTCGGACTATCGGGCCGTCGGACTATCGGACCGTCGGAATACTGGGCTTGAACCACACATGACTTTAATTTACTCCCTTCTTCCACTCTCCGTGATATATTTGTATCTTAACCCTTTCCTAGGCTGGCAAGTGGTTACTCCTACTATGCAATATCTTTCGGCGTTGAGGAACTTTCCGGCGACCTCTACCTCAATATGTTCCTGCTGAGTGCTGTGGAGATCCCTGCTCAAGCAATCACGTGGTTCTTCAATAACTGGTGAAACAAATCATTGATATTTTTCAAACAACTAAATAATCCAAATAATACATTTGCTTTTAGTATATCTATGTACATTTCAATTCTTTCTATAAGCTACTGTGAAAATTGACTGGTTACTAAACTTCTTGTTCTTTTTAGTATCGGCAGACGATGGTCATGCTTCCTATTTTATATGATTGCTGCTGCTGGTGGGTTGGCTGTGGGGATTGTGCAAGTCATCAGTAAGTTTAACGGAAAATATGTAATTAAGACCGGAGTAGAATAAGTCTACATTTCAACTTTGTCTGGGCCTCTGAACATGTTGAAGAGAAACGGAATCCACAGGGGATATGGCACCAGGGCGAGGTTATATGACTCCTGCTAAAATCCATTACACCAGATAGTCTTTGAATTTCTTCTTTACTCCTTATATGTACCATCGTCAACCGGCCATGGTGACCCAGTGGTTAAAGTTTTGCTTCATGTCCAGGATGTTATAGATTCGGGCCCTAGTCGTACCTTGTCCGCGTCCGATTTAAGATACAAAAATAGAGACTGCTCCCTCAGCTTAAAGTCTTAGAACTTTGGAAGAGACATTACAAATCGATGTCCTATGTTGTAACAGATGTTGACACTATCAATAACTCTCATGCTACAGCACTGAACTTCAATTATAGGTTTAAATCTAAAGACTAACTGTGCTTCTTTTTAGCTGATCAGTTTTTTGTATTCGTGTGAGAAAGACTCTATTCAAAATATTCTATAGGAGGAAATTTTTTAGCAGTGGCATTTAACTCGACATATAAATGCATCGACGACGTTTTCTCTATTAACAATATTCACTTTTATTCGTATGTTGATTCTCTATGCATATGTAACCCAGTGAACTCAACACCACAATATTATTCCACATATCGTCCTTCGGATGATTAATTGACTATAGTTTTACGCCGTTTTTGGCAATATTTCAGCCAATTTACGGCGGTTAACTAATTGACATGTTAGGTTGTGGGTGTTTGGGTTTCCCTGACGGTCCCCAGTGAGCCTACTCTTTTCGAAAGTCAGGGAAATGATCTTTTGCGTGCCAAGGCGTTTGTGATCCTTGACCCGGGGCACCCTTTGACGTCCCATCCGACGGACATAAAAGTTAAAAATACAGAAACAGGTAAAAACAAAGATCTTTTCATGTATATAAACAGTTGTAATATAAAAGTATTGAAAGTGTTTCTGCAAAAATCGCATTCTTGTAAATATTGTATAATATAATGATTGTCAATGTTTTTAAAAAGATTTTGCATGGATTGCACATTACCAAATAGTCTTTTCCGTATCAGCGTAAAATCACTGCAATCTAAAAAGAATGTGATACATAGTTAATGGACTTAATAGGTAAGAATGAGTCAATTTTGAATGTCCGATGCGTATTCTTGAAATAATCACTTCGTCCTGGCGATTCATTACGATGGTACACGGATTGTTCACTTTATTTTGAATAGAATATAGTTTACTTGTGTGAAAGGTGAAGATAACAAACAGTGATCAATCTCATAAATCCTATAAACATTACAAAATAGATAGTTGGGCAAACACGGACCCCTGGACACACCAGAGGTGAGACCAGGTGCCTAGGAGGAGAAAGCATCCCCTGGCGAACTGTCACACCATCCGTGAGCCCTATATCTTGATCAGGTGTCACAGAAAACCCAATACATTTGCCACAGAGAATTTACATATAGTTTTTTGAGATATTTTAAATCAATGTAGGGAATTTTAAAGTGTGCAATATGATCTTGACGTGCATTTTTGTCGTTTTGTCTGCTTTTGAGTTGCCAGGGATACCATGAGACCGCAAAAAACCGAGGCCCCGTGTCACAGCAGGTGTGGAACGATAAAGATCCCTCCCTGTTCCAAGACCGTAAGCGTAAGGCCTAAATTTTGTAGCCTTTCACCGACAACGGTGACGTCTCTATCTGAGTGAAAAATTATCGAGTGGGATGTTAAAAATATACAAACAATCCATATGGTGTTTCTGTATCTCTACCGATTTGATACCCTTTAAAACTGAAACAGTCTATTGACAAATGGTTTGGTGTTACAGGGTTTTCTACAATCTCGTTTAAATTCATAAATGTATTTCTCAAATTCTACGATAGTTATAATGATTTTATATGCATATAACACCTTTCATTAGGTCGAATGCTGTATGAACAATTTGCATACTGATTCTGACTACGGAATCCCCGTTCACCTAATCAATATATAGATTTCACAGTAGGTGTAACAGGTCAACAGGGGGTGTTTTTTCCACAAAGTCACTTAATTCCACCCTTGATGTTTCTAGGGGCCTGTGTGGTTGCCTTACCTTCAATTTTGTATCTTTTATAGGATTTATGAGGTTAATCACTGCACGATAACACTATCTTGAACTTTCTCATATGGACTCAATACGAAATGCAGTTTACTTGAATTTTGGTCCTGTTTCATCATACTAGTAATCACATCTATAATTAAATACACAACTATTAACAATGGTCCCCTCCTTATCATTCGAAACGATTTAAAAGAACTAATAGATGAACCCAAATCTACTGTACAAAGTCAGCAAATCTGGTAATGGTTACTAGAGGTCGACAAAGAACAACTACTGTGGAATCATTAGAATTTTCGTGGAATTCGTGGGTACCCCTCATTAATGAATTTACTTCCTCGACGAATAAAGAATCATAATTACATTCCCGAGTTATCTTTCTTACAAATATATAAATCCACGAAATTACGTCCCCACGAACCCGTAAAAATTCAGTAATCCACGAAAATTGGCCCCCACGAATTTAAATGATTCTACAGTATTAACTGTCTTGTTTAAAATCCAACACCTTACAGAAATCCTTAGTGCATGTTATTTGAAAAAGTCCACAGTGGGTCTAATCATGGCAAGGGCGTGCTTTTCGACGGGGACCACGAATTTGATGTATGTGAGGAGGAAATTCAGAGTGAGTTGTCCTCTATAGGTGTGGTCTCTGTTAATAGATTCACGAAAAAACCTCAATGAAGTTTAAACACTAATCTGTAAACCATTACCTTTGTACAGCAATACCTCTTGATATATATTTGAATGATATGGAATATTAGATGTAGTACTCATGGTAACAATGCATCATTTTTTTATAATAGTAAATAGCATATAGTTTACAACTGTAAATATGTGAAAAGATTTCATTTTCCAATTCAAAACCTCTCCGTAGATCCTGCGAATAGTTCCACCATCATCAACGGGTGTGCCATGGTGGCAAAACTGGGCGTGGCAGCAGCGTGGGCGGCTCTCATGACGTTTACGACAGAGACTTACCCTACGGTAGTAAGGTAACAATACATATATATGTACAGGCTTTGTACATAGCAAGATGAGTTGTCTATAATATGGGGATATGAAAAAGTGAAGAAAACGAACAGTGACCAAAATCCTATAAAGAATACAAGATTGAATAACAGCACACACATGGTCCCCTGGAACACTTGTCACCTATAACAAACAATATTCCTATATTTGTCGAACTGTCAAATCGTTGGGTTTTTTGTTGGTCTAGTTCTTAACATCAAACAAAATATTGTTTAATACGGCACATATGCCTTTAAAGAACACAAAGCTAAGAGTAGGACAAACACGAACACCTGGAAATATGAGAGGCGGGATCATACGTCTCTAAATTAAAAATAGGTCTAACAGGGACCCTTAGGCATACCAGAGATGTGTTTGCAAGAAATCCCTGAGTAAAGAAGAGTTTGCTACGATTACTTGATTTGTCGAGGTATTGACCTCCGCTATAGCACCAGACCCTCTGATCCTTAGGCTATTGGTGTTACCACTTTGGTAGAAGCTTCTCCATTATTACTCTGTAGAGAGTTTTAATTGATTATTTAAGGAGTCAATAAAGTTTCTAAAAGAAATCATGCATTATGACATAATAAACAATAAAACTCACAATAGCATCATTACCACTAACCTACATGTAGGTGCAATGCACTTCTTCATTGGAACCTTGACTATGCGTACAGTTTGTCCTCAAGATACCATGGGCACATTTAAAACTGCCTTTGACTCCACCCAAGACTTCATATGGACCCCCCCCCCCCCCCCTGGGGGTTATAATGCACACGTATATGTATGTACCAATCAGCAAGATATCGGTGAATCATATCAATTCATTTCAAATGAGACAAACCTTTTATACACACCGGACTCGTTTGCTTAAAACTTTGATATGATCAGGTCTTCCAACAGTCTGTTGGAAATCCCATGGGCACGAATTGTGCTTCTTTGTTAGCTGACCTGTTTTTATATTTGTATGAATCAGAATTTATTCAAAACCCTTTACGTGAGAAGAAAAATCTCTTGTTATGACCTTCAATTCGACATTTAGATATATCCAGATGTTTTATCTATTAACAGTAATAATTTTCATTCATATATCTATTCAATATATCCCTGTGAACGCGAAATAAAAGACACCACAGAGTCGTCCACTTTTGCTTCATATTTACACATGTAGATATTTTATTGAAAGTAGATATTAACGTCAAACTAGCAACTCAACTTTATGACAAACGGGATGATTTTAACTTCTCCATCGTCAACTTCCTATATTTATGTAGTTATATTCCATTATCACATGTATAGGGTTGTTTATTTTTTTCAACTGATGAAAAGCGAAAATAACGAACAGTGATAAATACCATAACTCCTATAAGCAATACAAAATAGAGAGTTGGGCAAAGACCCCTGGATATACCAGAGGTGGGATCTGGTGTCTAGAAGAAGTAAGCATCCCCTGTCGATCGGTCACACCCGCCGTGAGCCCTATATCTTGATCAGATAAACGGAATTATACTTAGTTAAAATCAGTGTGCCAAGAACGGCCTAACAATCGGTATGAAACACGTCAGAGAGCATTTGATCCAATGATAGGTTGTTTTGGCAAACTAGATCGTTATAAGTTATAACGACCATAGAATTTGCGAAATGGTGACTTTTAACGTGACTGTTGAAACCCCAGCAGCATCTCAACTTGTTTGTCAATAGCCTGCCTCGATTTAAAAACTGATCATACACAGAGCAAGCGCTTGCATATCGAATCACAATGGAATAAAACTTGTCAGGAATTTTAGCATTGTTACACCGTACATAGAGAAAAAAGTCACAACTGGTATTCCATGCAAGGTGAAGATAACGAACAGTGATCAATCTCATAACTCCTACAAGCAATACAAAATAGATAGTTGGGCAAACACGGACCCCTGGATACACCAGAGGTGGGATCATGTGCCTAGGAGGAGTAAGCATCCCCTGTCGACCGGTCACACCCGCCCTGAGCCCTATAATGAATTGTAATATTCTATTTATCAAATACTGCACTTTTTCATGCTTAAGTATTTCATACGAACGGAAGAGTATTTTTAATGGTTTTTTGTTTTTAAATTTGATAGTCCGAAAGCTGATTTTATAAAAAATAATATTCTTGTTATCACATGCGGGTTACGTTTTTAGCATTTTAAAGGCAGATCAAGGAATATTTGATACGTTACTTTTCTATGACAAAAACCTTGACACAATGATTTACTCTAGTAAAAACTTTGTTACTCTGAATTAATCTGATACATTGATTAACTATGGTGCATATAAAAACGTTGATTTATCAATTTTGATTAACTATGGTAAAAACTGTTATGCATTGATTTACTACAGTAAAACCATTGATTTAATATGGTGAAAATATTGATATGTTGATTGTAACGAGCGAATGTGTAATTTCTGGCTTGATGTGCATTTTTGCACGCCGGTCTGATATTCGGACCGGTCCTTGATGTCGGCTATTGTGACGTCACCCGTATCACGCAGTGCAGAATCTGGATAATAATTACCAAGTATGATTATGATATGTACTATATTACTGATGATCTGGGTCCAGCTGCACAAAACTTAGTTTAAGGTTAACTGACAGTTAATTTCAAGGTCATGCTATATAAATGTATAACAGTTAATGGCAAGTTAACTGTCAGTTAAAGTAAACTAACAGTCGTGCAACTGGATATCCAATCTAATTAAATAAAATCTTCTCTTACCGTCACACTGAAGAAGGGTCTGACAGCATTGCATTTGAGCCCATGTTATTGACCTCAATCATATGAATAATTCAATAAATATTCGAACAATAACAATAACTTGACAAAGAATCAATCAGGAATCGTTTTACTGAAGCAAGTTCATAAATATAGCGTCGATCTATAAAACGTTAATTAAAATTCAAAATATCAGTGTTCAAGGAAGAGCAATGCGGGGCTTATGTGTAATCACATGTTGCTTATGAATAATTAATAGCTTACTGTACTTTCCTCGTAATCAGAAAGTATATCTATGTAATTACAAAATTGATTGTATATATTTTTTTATTCAGAAACATTGGATACGGATGTGCGAATTCCATTTCACGTATTGGCGGAATGGCAGCTCCACAAATCGTATTACTGGTAAATTTTTCAAAAAGTTTTGAACTTTTTCCTCGATATTGAAATGGAGCCGAATTGCATTCCACCGTTCCAACGACTCAACCAGTGTTTAACGTCTCCTCCAACACGATGCAGCATAAATCCAGTCACCACTTGTTATCTTCCTTTATATTTAATTCAGCTGTTAACCATTGCACCTTTAATTTGGCGTATAATCCATTTAAATCTGCACAGTAACTGTTCCTGACCTGAACGCACAGCCATGCCGTTTTGTTGTTGTTTTCATTCTTGCCTATATGTATTCCTACGCGCCATTTCAGAAACGTTAATTCAAGCTTTTTGACGGGAGAAACTATTTGTTTTTCTATCTTAAAAACATAATTAAATGATAAGAAATAAAACTTATAATTCTTTGTTTGATGCATGTATCAAACGAAACACTGGACGGAAAACTTTTTCATCAATGCGCGTAGAATTATAAGTTTCATTTCTTAATTAAATCAATATTAATCTATCATGTATTTTAAATTACCCGCCGCTAAGAGAGCGGCCATTGATGTTTAATTTATGACGTCACACCGTCTGTTCCGGTTTATTTCATCAGTAGCACTGTAAACATGACAAGTCACGAACAGTTAAGTTTGGAGCTGTGTAGATTTGAGCCCGTTCTTTCGCAAGAAGATTTTATGAAAAGAAGACGTTCAGTCGAGTCACAGACCAGGCAGACGGTAAACGTTTCTTCATACAAATGTCTCGTACCTCAACTTGTCATTACGCAAATAATGGATCCACAGTTTACGTAGTCTTTCCTTTTCAAATGAATTGGTTGGGTCGGGAATTTCGAGAAAAAAACTTTTTCACATTTCCCCTTCGCAATAATGCAATTAACTGCTTGACAGGAAGGCATCAATCTATTTATTCGTAAGATCTACCACATGCACATCTTTGATGATCTTAGAATCTCATCAAAACCGGAATAGACGGTGTGACGTCAAAATTATTGATTTTTGTGGTCTTGAATACAAAAGAGTTCCACATCATGGCAGCCTCTATAGATAGCGGGGATTTCAATTTTTAACGTTTTCAAATTAGTACGTATACTGAAGCTTATCTATGCCGTATATCAACTGAATAGTATGACAAATATTTATCATATAATTAATCCAATCATTTATCATGTAAAAATCTTTTGGGTTGCCTTTCCCTTTAATACACAATAAAATCAATAAATAACATCAAGTATTGGATTTGTTTTACTGCACCTGTTTGTATGTATGTCAAATGTTTTACATTTGCTGTTGTGTTACTGATTTTGTTTTACTTTTCTGTCACAAGAAGGGATTCCCATTGTAGCAAGCGAAGAAAGACATAACAGAGAATCGTTCATTTTGTATTGCAACCTTATTCTATTTTCTGATTTTCAGAGTAAATCCGTCACTGGTTTGATGTATTTTCTGTGTGGCGCACTTATGTTTTTGTCCGCCCTGTCTGCAGCGCTAGTACCAGACACTAAAGGGAGAGATATGGAAAACCACATTCGGAAATCAGAAAAATCCGAAAAACAGGAGTTTTATAAAATTACCAATGGTAGGTAAATGCTTTACGTGAATAACTATTGAAGAACAAATGTGAATTTTCTTTCTTTGTTTTTTTGGGTCACCTGAGTTTCTCAGATGGCCTGTTGTCGTTAGTCTTCGTCCGTCATCATGCGTCGTCCGTTAACAATTTTACATTTTTAACTCCTTGAAAACTAGTAAGCCAATTGCTACCATTAATGGTGTGAATCATCTTAAGGATACGAGGAATTCAAATTGTAAAATATATATATTGTGAAATTTATTACTTTACCACCCCCAGGGCCTCATGGACGGGACCAAATATGCTTTTAAAAAGGCCGTATTTTTCAAAATTCTGCTGCTTTATTCCCACACATGTGACAGAAAAACTAAAGGCATGTTGATGATGTCCATGAAGCTCTATACATATCAGAATTGTGAAATTCATGGCTCTTACATGCATATCAGGGTTGAAGCCCCAGGAAGGCCAATACAGTGAACATGTATTAGCTCTTAGAAAATCGTCTTCTCTACTCCGATATATATTTAAAAAGAACTACATGTAAATGTATGGTTATGGTGTCCATGAAGCTCTCTACCTAAATTGTAAAATTCATGGCTCCTGGGTCAGGAGTTCAGGAGACCCTAGGGTGGGGACAGTATGGCCATATAGTGAAAATGTATTCCTTCTCCACTTCCATATATATATTTGAAAAAACTAAATGCATGATTATGTTATCCAATAAGTTGTCTACTTTTAAAAATTGTGAAATTCATGGTCCCTGGACCAAGGGTTCACACCTTTATGGTTGCAAAAATGTATGAAATGCTTATTTTTCATCTCTACTTTCACAGTTATTGGAGATAAACTATATGCATGTTTCAGATGTCTGTGGTGATGTCATCTTCTTAAATTATGAAATTCACGTCCCATGAGTCAGGGATTTAGGCTTTCTGGAGGGGGGGGGGTGTTGAGGGGTGGGGTATGTCAAAATGATTGATATGCTCAACCTCCCATTGTTCCTTCTTCAGTAATTATATGCATATTTTGAAAACTCATATACATGAGCACAAAATGCTCCATATTGAGGCTTGAATGCAAATATGACACTCTCTGTATGGGCTATGATACTCAGGTGACCGTTAAAACCAGTGGGCCACTTGTTTTTTCTTTCATGTTGATGTTGAATGTTATGATTTATTATCATCACGTATATTGAAAATTAAAGATAACATTTACGAAAATGCAAATATCAATGGTTATAACGTTAGAGTACATGTATATATATATATATATGTGTATATATATATATATATATATATATATATATATATATATATCCAAATTGTGTTTTTAAAAAAAATCACAGTGTCCGGTATAAAATATTAAAAGAAATCGAATAAACAGTACACAAAGTTAAAAATTTAACGCAAGCGCTTTCATTTTATAATCCTCAGGCGTTACATTTTAAAAATAGTTTTGAAATGGTTTGACGTCATAAAGGCGTCCTAACATTTCACGTACATAACGACGTCATAAACGAATGAAGGGAAAAGGATTTTACGTTAAGCATATTATGACGTCATAGATAATAACAGTAAACATATTTTACAGTAAGCTATTGAGAGCCGGTTTTAAAGTCTTAATAAAGTGTCTTTCTTTTTCTCGTCGGGAAATAGTATTTTCTGTATACAGTTTATAAAACGGAAATACACTGAATTGTCCGTGGCCACACACATCTATATGTTCACTAACTTTAATTTTTCTGTATTCGGGTGCTGAAATGTGTTGTTTATGAACTCGTATACGAGTTCGCAGAGTAGTTCCAGTTTCACCGATATAATGTTTTCCACAGCCAGCACATCTTATAACATAAATTAAATTTTTGGTGGAGCACGTCATATCTGAATTTACCGTAAATTCCTTGTTGTTAAATTCGAACGAACTTCCTTCCCTTAAGTATGGGCACGTTCCGCATCGCCGATCGTCACATTTGGTAACGGTGAAAAATTTTTTGTTGGACTTTTCCTGAAAATTAGATTTACATAACAGTCTCCTAAGATTTTTCGGTTGTCTCTTGCTGTTGATAAAAGTATATTTCTTCATAATTTTCCCCATTTTTTCATCTGTTTTTAGTAGGTCGTTGAGTTGCCGAACGATAGGTGTAACATTAGAGTTCCTTGGGTTGTATGTTGTAACAAACGGTAAAATGTGTGAATTTGTTGTGGGATTGATTTTGGATTTATTGATAAGATTTTCTCTATTGAGTTCTCTGGCTTTCTTGATTCCGTCGTTTATAAGTTTGATTGGATAATTCTGTTTTTGTAAATAACTATTTAATTCCCCTAAACGTTGTTCTCTGGTAGGTTCTTCGCTAACGATGGTACATATTCTTCTGGCGAGGTTGTAAGGTATGGCACGTTTTGTGTGTCTTGGATGCGAGGACGAAAAGTGTAAATACTGGTGAGTGTCCGTGTGTTTGTAAAAAATATCTGTAATTATTTTATCCTCCTTTTTGATAACAGAAACATCCAGGAATGGTATACAAGATGTACTGTAATCCATTGTGAATTTTAAATTGATATCCAATTCGTTTAGAATGTTCTTAAATTTATTCAAATCCGTAATGTCTTTGTTCCAAATAATGAAGCAATCATCCAAGTATCTTTTCCAGTTTTGTCTTATATATAGACCGAATTGTTCATCAAATGATTTTTTAACTTTTTGGTATAATAATTCCTCTAAATAGCCGAGTGTAAGTGTGGCATATGTTGGAGCCATTTTGGTTCCCATTGCGGTACCTTTATCTTGAAGATAGTGTTTGTTGTTGAATGTGAAAACATTGTTTTGTAGTACAAGTGCTGTTGCTTCTAAAATAAAGTCTTTAGAAAAACGTTCATCTATTTGTTCTGGGTGTTTATCTATCCAATATTCTAGTGCTTGAAGTCCTAGTGGACAAGTAATATTAGTATATAAATTAACAACATCAAACGTTACTAATATTGCGTTCTCGTTTACCTTATCAGGTAAGTGTCGTAAGAAATCTAAATCATCACGGACAAAACTGTTGACTTCATTACACAGAGGTTTTAATATAATGTCCAGCAAGTTACTAAGTCTTTGTGTTGGGGCGGATGGCCCCCCTACAATTGGGCGGAATTTCAAATCCTTGGGTCTAAGACAAGTGATGTATTCACAATTTTGAAGCTGTATTGCGTGTTTTATTTCATCCGATTTGTGGACTTTGGGTAAGCCATAGAAACAGCTTTCTTTCAAATCAAAATTTGTGATAAAATCCTCTTCTTTTTCAGTAAGTGATGACGGATGTTTTTGTATAATTTTTCTAATTTTTTGTAGAATCTTTTTATTTTGACTTTCATTTATTTCCGAGTAGAACTCATCGTTGTTTAGCATATCTAATATTTTGGATTTGTAGAAATCTGAGTCCATTATTACAACTGCTCCCCCTTTGTCAGCTTCTTTGATAACAATGTTTTCATCCAATGACAATGATTTTAAAGCATTCATTTCAGTTTTCGATAGATTGTTTTTTCCGGTGTTTGAATTATCATCAATGATTGGAGTTTTTAGTAAAACATCACAAACTGTATCTAACATATTATTTCGGCCTCTCCTTGGATTAAATTTTGATTTATTTCTGAGAAGGCTTTCTTCCAGATTTTTCTCTTCATCATGTTCATCCTCCTCACCAAAGAATTCGGCCAGTCTCAATCTGCGGGTGTATTCTTTAATATCTTTAGTTAATTCTTGGGTATTATTTCTCGGTGTTGGTGTAAATTTTAAACTTTTCGATAATAAATTTATTTCGTCTTTTGTCAAATGTTTGCTAGAAAGGTTGATTACCTTTGGGTCCACGGTTTTGGTCTGATGTTCTCGAATCTCTGGCTTCCGTTCAGTTTGCCTCCGCCTAAAAAATACTGGCTGCTTTTTCTTCCAATATACGTGGTGCCATTATGTTTGAACACGTTTGTTGTTCCCGAATTTTTATAGTTTTTATAAACAGTTTGGTTTTTCGTTTTGAATCCTCTCTTGGTCTTTCTCTGGGTATCTGAGTCTGATGTCGGCCTCGATTGATACGGATTGCGTCCTGATTGTCCTGGTTGTTTTTGTTGTTGGTTGGTTACAGGACCTGTCCTTGTATTTTCTGTACTAGTGTTGTGATTTTTCCTATTACCCTCCGTTTTGAAGGAGACATTTTTCCTGGTTGCTGCAGCATAATTGATCATTTGTTCGTTGTTTCTGTTGGGTTTTCTTTTATTTGTATTCCGTTTGTTTGTTTTCTCCTTGATAACGGTTTTTCCATACTTTCTTATGTAATCTAACTGCCAAATTTCTTTGTATCGCCACCTGTCGATAGATTTCTTTTCTTCTTTTTCACAGTCGGATTTCCACATTTCCTGCAGAATTTCTAACACTCTACCTGACGTTAAATCCTCGAGTTTTGTTTTGATATTCTCGTCGATGTTCATGACTTTCTGCTGGTTGTTGGAGGATCTCATTCGGAGAAGTTGTATTTCTCCTTTTACTCTCTCGATGGCAACGTTAGCTCTTATATCCGTTTGGTTTTCTGGTTCACCTCGGATTTCTGGAATTCTGAATTTTCTTGGTATGATAGGGGTATCCTCACTCAACCAATTTTCAAACTGATCAGCATCCTTTGCACAGTTTATCTGTTTCCAGAACAGTTGTTTTCTTAAATTTAAAGCTGTATTCCACTGGGTCTTCATTTTCTGTTTAATTTTGTTAGCTTCTTTCAGCAAAGTTATTGCCATCACTTGCTGCTGAATTGATTCAGTCGGTGTATGGTATACAGCGTGATTCCTCGAAATTTCCACACTAGAATTCACTGATTTTATGTAGGTTTCCTCATCGCTGTTGCTTACAGGAATCTCGCACACCATTAAGATATTTTTCATCTCGTCCACTTTTTTCTCAATGGATTCAATGCGATCCAACAAATCGTGAAGTAACTCATTATTATCCTTTTCCCTATGAGTCCCTTTGTGTTCTGCCATCACGGTCACTGGTGTAATATATCCAAATTGTGTTTTTAAAAAAAATCACAGTGTCCGGTATAAAATATTAAAAGAAATCGAATAAACAGTACACAAAGTTAAAAATTTAACGCAAGCGCTTTCATTTTATAATCCTCAGGCGTTACATTTTAAAAATAGTTTTGAAATGGTTTGACGTCATAAAGGCGTCCTAACATTTCACGTACATAACGACGTCATAAACGAATGAAGGGAAAAGGATTTTACGTTAAGCATATTATGACGTCATAGATAATAACAGTAAACATATTTTACAGTAAGCTATTGAGAGCCGGTTTTAAAGTCTTAATAAAGTGTCTTTCTTTTTCTCGTCGGGAAATAGTATTTTCTGTATACAGTTTATAAAACGGAAATACACTGAATTGTCCGTGGCCACACACATCTATATGTTCACTAACTTTAATTTTTCTGTATTCGGGTGCTGAAATGTGTTGTTTATGAACTCGTATACGAGTTCGCAGAGTAGTTCCAGTTTCACCGATATAATGTTTTCCACAGCCAGCACATCTTATAACATAAATTAAATTTTTGGTGGAGCACGTCATATCTGAATTTACCGTAAATTCCTTGTTGTTAAATTCGAACGAACTTCCTTCCCTTAAGTATGGGCACGTTCCGCATCGCCGATCGTCACATTTGGTAACGGTGAAAAATTTTTTGTTGGACTTTTCCTGAAAATTAGATTTACATAACAGTCTCCTAAGATTTTTCGGTTGTCTCTTGCTGTTGATAAAAGTATATTTCTTCATAATTTTCCCCATTTTTTCATCTGTTTTTAGTAGGTCGTTGAGTTGCCGAACGATAGGTGTAACATTAGAGTTCCTTGGGTTGTATGTTGTAACAAACGGTAAAATGTGTGAATTTGTTGTGGGATTGATTTTGGATTTATTGATAAGATTTTCTCTATTGAGTTCTCTGGCTTTCTTGATTCCGTCGTTTATAAGTTTGATTGGATAATTCTGTTTTTGTAAATAACTATTTAATTCCCCTAAACGTTGTTCTCTGGTAGGTTCTTCGCTAACGATGGTACATATTCTTCTGGCGAGGTTGTAAGGTATGGCACGTTTTGTGTGTCTTGGATGCGAGGACGAAAAGTGTAAATACTGGTGAGTGTCCGTGTGTTTGTAAAAAATATCTGTAATTATTTTATCCTCCTTTTTGATAACAGAAACATCCAGGAATGGTATACAAGATGTACTGTAATCCATTGTGAATTTTAAATTGATATCCAATTCGTTTAGAATGTTCTTAAATTTATTCAAATCCGTAATGTCTTTGTTCCAAATAATGAAGCAATCATCCAAGTATCTTTTCCAGTTTTGTCTTATATATAGACCGAATTGTTCATCAAATGATTTTTTAACTTTTTGGTATAATAATTCCTCTAAATAGCCGAGTGTAAGTGTGGCATATGTTGGAGCCATTTTGGTTCCCATTGCGGTACCTTTATCTTGAAGATAGTGTTTGTTGTTGAATGTGAAAACATTGTTTTGTAGTACAAGTGCTGTTGCTTCTAAAATAAAGTCTTTAGAAAAACGTTCATCTATTTGTTCTGGGTGTTTATCTATCCAATATTCTAGTGCTTGAAGTCCTAGTGGACAAGTAATATTAGTATATAAATTAACAACATCAAACGTTACTAATATTGCGTTCTCGTTTACCTTATCAGGTAAGTGTCGTAAGAAATCTAAATCATCACGGACAAAACTGTTGACTTCATTACACAGAGGTTTTAATATAATGTCCAGCAAGTTACTAAGTCTTTGTGTTGGGGCGGATGGCCCCCCTACAATTGGGCGGAATTTCAAATCCTTGGGTCTAAGACAAGTGATGTATTCACAATTTTGAAGCTGTATTGCGTGTTTTATTTCATCCGATTTGTGGACTTTGGGTAAGCCATAGAAACAGCTTTCTTTCAAATCAAAATTTGTGATAAAATCCTCTTCTTTTTCAGTAAGTGATGACGGATGTTTTTGTATAATTTTTCTAATTTTTTGTAGAATCTTTTTATTTTGACTTTCATTTATTTCCGAGTAGAACTCAACACAAAGACTTAGTAACTTGCTGGACATTATATTAAAACCTCTGTGTAATGAAGTCAACAGTTTTGTCCGTGATGATTTAGATTTCTTACGACACTTACCTGATAAGGTAAACGAGAACGCAATATTAGTAACGTTTGATGTTGTTAATTTATATACTAATATTACTTGTCCACTAGGACTTCAAGCACTAGAATATTGGATAGATAAACACCCAGAACAAATAGATGAACGTTTTTCTAAAGACTTTATTTTAGAAGCAACAGCACTTGTACTACAAAACAATGTTTTCACATTCAACAACAAACACTATCTTCAAGATAAAGGTACCGCAATGGGAACCAAAATGGCTCCAACATATGCCACACTTACACTCGGCTATTTAGAGGAATTATTATACCAAAAAGTTAAAAAATCATTTGATGAACAATTCGGTCTATATATAAGACAAAACTGGAAAAGATACTTGGATGATTGCTTCATTATTTGGAACAAAGACATTACGGATTTGAATAAATTTAAGAACATTCTAAACGAATTGGATATCAATTTAAAATTCACAATGGATTACAGTACATCTTGTATACCATTCCTGGATGTTTCTGTTATCAAAAAGGAGGATAAAATAATTACAGATATTTTTTACAAACACACGGACACTCACCAGTATTTACACTTTTCGTCCTCGCATCCAAGACACACAAAACGTGCCATACCTTACAACCTCGCCAGAAGAATATGTACCATCGTTAGCGAAGAACCTACCAGAGAACAACGTTTAGGGGAATTAAATAGTTATTTACAAAAACAGAATTATCCAATCAAACTTATAAACGACGGAATCAAGAAAGCCAGAGAACTCAATAGAGAAAATCTTATCAATAAATCCAAAATCAATCCCACAACAAATTCACACATTTTACCGTTTGTTACAACATACAACCCAAGGAACTCTAATGTTACACCTATCGTTCGGCAACTCAACGACCTACTAAAAACAGATGAAAAAATGGGGAAAATTATGAAGAAATATACTTTTATCAACAGCAAGAGACAACCGAAAAATCTTAGGAGACTGTTATGTAAATCTAATTTTCAGGAAAAGTCCAACAAAAAATTTTTCACCGTTACCAAATGTGACGATCGGCGATGCGGAACGTGCCCATACTTAAGGGAAGGAAGTTCGTTCGAATTTAACAACAAGGAATTTACGGTAAATTCAGATATGACGTGCTCCACCAAAAATTTAATTTATGTTATAAGATGTGCTGGCTGTGGAAAACATTATATCGGTGAAACTGGAACTACTCTGCGAACTCGTATACGAGTTCATAAACAACACATTTCAGCACCCGAATACAGAAAAATTAAAGTTAGTGAACATATAGATGTGTGTGGCCACGGACAATTCAGTGTATTTCCGTTTTATAAACTGTATACAGAAAATACTATTTCCCGACGAGAAAAAGAAAGACACTTTATTAAGACTTTAAAACCGGCTCTCAATAGCTTACTGTAAAATATGTTTACTGTTATTATCTATGACGTCATAATATGCTTAACGTAAAATCCTTTTCCCTTCATTCGTTTATGACGTCGTTATGTACGTGAAATGTTAGGACGCCTTTATGACGTCAAACCATTTCAAAACTATTTTTAAAATGTAACGCCTGAGGATTATAAAATGAAAGCGCTTGCGTTAAATTTTTAACTTTGTGTACTGTTTATTCGATTTCTTTTAATATTTTATACCGGACACTGTGATTTTTTTTAAAAACACAATTTGGATATATTACACCAGTGACCGTGATGGCAGAACACAAAGGGACTCATAGGGAAAAGGATAATAATGAGTTACTTCACGATTTGTTGGATCGCATTGAATCCATTGAGAAAAAAGTGGACGAGATGAAAAATATCTTAATGGTGTGCGAGATTCCTGTAAGCAACAGCGATGAGGAAACCTACATAAAATCAGTGAATTCTAGTGTGGAAATTTCGAGGAATCACGCTGTATACCATACACCGACTGAATCAATTCAGCAGCAAGTGATGGCAATAACTTTGCTGAAAGAAGCTAACAAAATTAAACAGAAAATGAAGACCCAGTGGAATACAGCTTTAAATTTAAGAAAACAACTGTTCTGGAAACAGATAAACTGTGCAAAGGATGCTGATCAGTTTGAAAATTGGTTGAGTGAGGATACCCCTATCATACCAAGAAAATTCAGAATTCCAGAAATCCGAGGTGAACCAGAAAACCAAACGGATATAAGAGCTAACGTTGCCATCGAGAGAGTAAAAGGAGAAATACAACTTCTCCGAATGAGATCCTCCAACAACCAGCAGAAAGTCATGAACATCGACGAGAATATCAAAACAAAACTCGAGGATTTAACGTCAGGTAGAGTGTTAGAAATTCTGCAGGAAATGTGGAAATCCGACTGTGAAAAAGAAGAAAAGAAATCTATCGACAGGTGGCGATACAAAGAAATTTGGCAGTTAGATTACATAAGAAAGTATGGAAAAACCGTTATCAAGGAGAAAACAAACAAACGGAATACAAATAAAAGAAAACCCAACAGAAACAACGAACAAATGATCAATTATGCTGCAGCAACCAGGAAAAATGTCTCCTTCAAAACGGAGGGTAATAGGAAAAATCACAACACTAGTACAGAAAATACAAGGACAGGTCCTGTAACCAACCAACAACAAAAACAACCAGGACAATCAGGACGCAATCCGTATCAATCGAGGCCGACATCAGACTCAGATACCCAGAGAAAGACCAAGAGAGGATTCAAAACGAAAAACCAAACTGTTTATAAAAACTATAAAAATTCGGGAACAACAAACGTGTTCAAACATAATGGCACCACGTATATTGGAAGAAAAAGCAGCCAGTATTTTTTAGGCGGAGGCAAACTGAACGGAAGCCAGAGATTCGAGAACATCAGACCAAAACCGTGGACCCAAAGGTAATCAACCTTTCTAGCAAACATTTGACAAAAGACGAAATAAATTTATTATCGAAAAGTTTAAAATTTACACCAACACCGAGAAATAATACCCAAGAATTAACTAAAGATATTAAAGAATACACCCGCAGATTGAGACTGGCCGAATTCTTTGGTGAGGAGGATGAACATGATGAAGAGAAAAATCTGGAAGAAAGCCTTCTCAGAAATAAATCAAAATTTAATCCAAGGAGAGGCCGAAATAATATGTTAGATACAGTTTGTGATGTTTTACTAAAAACTCCAATCATTGATGATAATTCAAACACCGGAAAAAACAATCTATCGAAAACTGAAATGAATGCTTTAAAATCATTGTCATTGGATGAAAACATTGTTATCAAAGAAGCTGACAAAGGGGGAGCAGTTGTAATAATGGACTCAGATTTCTACAAATCCAAAATATTAGATATGCTAAACAACGATGAGTTCTACTCGGAAATAAATGAAAGTCAAAATAAAAAGATTCTACAAAAAATTAGAAAAATTATACAAAAACATCCGTCATCACTTACTGAAAAAGAAGAGGATTTTATCACAAATTTTGATTTGAAAGAAAGCTGTTTCTATGGCTTACCCAAAGTCCACAAATCGGATGAAATAAAACACGCAATACAGCTTCAAAATTGTGAATACATCACTTGTCTTAGACCCAAGGATTTGAAATTCCGCCCAATTGTAGGGGGGCCATCCGCCCCAACACAAAGACTTAGTAACTTGCTGGACATTATATTAAAACCTCTGTGTAATGAAGTCAACAGTTTTGTCCGTGATGATTTAGATTTCTTACGACACTTACCTGATAAGGTAAACGAGAACGCAATATTAGTAACGTTTGATGTTGTTAATTTATATACTAATATTACTTGTCCACTAGGACTTCAAGCACTAGAATATTGGATAGATAAACACCCAGAACAAATAGATGAACGTTTTTCTAAAGACTTTATTTTAGAAGCAACAGCACTTGTACTACAAAACAATGTTTTCACATTCAACAACAAACACTATCTTCAAGATAAAGGTACCGCAATGGGAACCAAAATGGCTCCAACATATGCCACACTTACACTCGGCTATTTAGAGGAATTATTATACCAAAAAGTTAAAAAATCATTTGATGAACAATTCGGTCTATATATAAGACAAAACTGGAAAAGATACTTGGATGATTGCTTCATTATTTGGAACAAAGACATTACGGATTTGAATAAATTTAAGAACATTCTAAACGAATTGGATATCAATTTAAAATTCACAATGGATTACAGTACATCTTGTATACCATTCCTGGATGTTTCTGTTATCAAAAAGGAGGATAAAATAATTACAGATATTTTTTACAAACACACGGACACTCACCAGTATTTACACTTTTCGTCCTCGCATCCAAGACACACAAAACGTGCCATACCTTACAACCTCGCCAGAAGAATATGTACCATCGTTAGCGAAGAACCTACCAGAGAACAACGTTTAGGGGAATTAAATAGTTATTTACAAAAACAGAATTATCCAATCAAACTTATAAACGACGGAATCAAGAAAGCCAGAGAACTCAATAGAGAAAATCTTATCAATAAATCCAAAATCAATCCCACAACAAATTCACACATTTTACCGTTTGTTACAACATACAACCCAAGGAACTCTAATGTTACACCTATCGTTCGGCAACTCAACGACCTACTAAAAACAGATGAAAAAATGGGGAAAATTATGAAGAAATATACTTTTATCAACAGCAAGAGACAACCGAAAAATCTTAGGAGACTGTTATGTAAATCTAATTTTCAGGAAAAGTCCAACAAAAAATTTTTCACCGTTACCAAATGTGACGATCGGCGATGCGGAACGTGCCCATACTTAAGGGAAGGAAGTTCGTTCGAATTTAACAACAAGGAATTTACGGTAAATTCAGATATGACGTGCTCCACCAAAAATTTAATTTATGTTATAAGATGTGCTGGCTGTGGAAAACATTATATCGGTGAAACTGGAACTACTCTGCGAACTCGTATACGAGTTCATAAACAACACATTTCAGCACCCGAATACAGAAAAATTAAAGTTAGTGAACATATAGATGTGTGTGGCCACGGACAATTCAGTGTATTTCCGTTTTATAAACTGTATACAGAAAATACTATTTCCCGACGAGAAAAAGAAAGACACTTTATTAAGACTTTAAAACCGGCTCTCAATAGCTTACTGTAAAATATGTTTACTGTTATTATCTATGACGTCATAATATGCTTAACGTAAAATCCTTTTCCCTTCATTCGTTTATGACGTCGTTATGTACGTGAAATGTTAGGACGCCTTTATGACGTCAAACCATTTCAAAACTATTTTTAAAATGTAACGCCTGAGGATTATAAAATGAAAGCGCTTGCGTTAAATTTTTAACTTTGTGTACTGTTTATTCGATTTCTTTTAATATATATATATATATATATATATATATATATATATATATATATGAAAATGTTCAAAATGCATTATAATAAACTATACTAGCGGGAAAAAGAAACTGTGCATTATAAAATTTAGTATAATTTTTCTATATTTATTGTTTATATTTATAAAATTTAAACAATCGATAAATGTGATGTTTTTTAACAATATCGGATAGTACCCGACTCAGATACACGGACTTTTTTAAATGGCCAGTACTGTTTGGAGTAAGAATGTAAAAGGTTTGTTTGGACATTATTCGTTAAGGAAAGCACTTTAGTTTTGACAAAATTTATCCTTCTGTAATAATAATAAGACCTTTATTTAACCAGGATTACATATTTAGCGATAACGCTAGTTTTCAATATGGTCCTGCATATAACATACATACAGACAGATATTAGTAAAATAAACACAGATTAAAAGAAGTAGAATACATATAAACTTAAGAAATAATTATGAATGTAAGATAAATAGAATACAAAATGAAGCTTAAAAAGTATGGTGATAATCTCTAAGATAATTTCTCTTAAAACACGCAACACTCGTTGAGTTTCTTATGTTTTGATTCAAGGCATTCCACACTGTGCTCCCTGAAATGCTGAAAGATCTTCTATAATATTCTGTTTTTGCCCTGGGTATATACAAAATATTTGAATAAGAATTTCTAGTTTGCCTCTGACTGACTTCTGATACATATTTAAAAACATTTAAATAATCTGGCATTAAACCATGTAAAACTTTATACACTAAAATGACTTTTCTATAGACAAAGTAATCTGATAGAGGCAACCAGTTAAGTTCTGTAAACATGACATTAGATGGTGTTTCAAAATTTCTGATGTTAAGAATTACCCTTGCAGCTCGTTTTTGCAATATAAAAAGCTTATTCACATTTTCAGCATTTCTTGGATTGCTCCATATAGTACAACAATATGTAAAATGTGGAAAAATCATAGTATTAAAAATCTTCAGCAGCGCATCGTTTGACATAAAATATCTTATTCTTCTTAAAATGCCAATTCTCTTGGAAATCTTGTTCATAAGTGATTCTATATGACTTTTCCAGGACAAAGTTTCATCAATAATAATACCAAGTAATTTTGACTCCTGAACACATTCTATGACATGGTTATTTATCACTAAATTTAATTTTCGATACTTTGATAATTTTTGTGCCGATCCAATAAGCATACATTGAGTTTTAGACAGGTTTAAGCTTAATTTATTTTCCTTAATCCACATTATACTGCGCTGAAGATCTTCATACATCTTTGACTCAATATTTTCCACTGACTTATCTGTTACATCTTGTGAAGTATCATCTGCATACATATTTACATGAGAATGTTTCAGTGCTTGTGGATAGTCATTAATATACAGGATAAAAAACAATGGGCCTAAAATAGAGCCTTGCGGAACTCCAATGGTTACATTTCTTTCCTCCGATAAATTGCCTTTCCAAATAACTCTCTGTGTACGATTTGTTAGATATGATTTAAACCATTCAAAAGTATCATTGCATATGCCAAATGACTTGAGTTTGTGTAATAAAACCTTGTGATTTATAGTGTCAAATGCTTTCCGTAAGTCTATAAAAATTACACCAGTAAGTTTACCTTCATCAATATTTTTAAGCCATCTATCTACTAGAGAAATAAGAGTACTTTCACATGAGTGTTTTGGCCTAAAACCAGACTGACAATCTGTAATTAGAGAATTTACTGACAAATACTCATAAAATGAATTAAAAACATGCCTTTCTAAAATTTTGCTCACACAAGGTAAAATGGATACAGGCCGATAATTATTAACTAGACATTCATCCCCTGATTTAAAAACTGTCATGCCACGACTCAGCGAAAACCAACGTAATCGTGCTGTTGGGATGCTTTAAGCTAGAATGGCACAAAATATCGTAGCAAGACACTTTGGAGTTCATAGGAACACCATCAAGTCATTATGGAGACGTTTCCAACAATTTGGTGACACTCGGGATCGACCACGTTCTGGGCGTCCTCATGTGATGTCGTGTCGACAGGACAACCACATTAGAATTATGCACCTGAGAAATCATTTCCAGACAGCAAGTTTGACTGCTCGTAGCATTCCTGGACTTCGACTAATCAGTCCAAGAACTGTGCGTAATCGTCTGCGCGAACACAACATCAAACCAAGACGTCCAGCGGTGCGCCCAATACTGCTTCAACGTCATCGTATCGCTAGACTAGCGTAGTGCAGACATCTGCGATTCAGAATACAGGAATGGGCCAATATTCTGTTCACTGATGAATCCAGATTTCATTTGGATAGCAGTGACGGCCGTTGTAGAGTGTATCGTCGCGTTAATGAGCGGTACCAGGACGCTTGTGTTATGCAACGTCGACAATATCGGTGGAGGTAGCGTTATGGTATGTGATGGAATAACAGCACGTGGAACGATCCCTCTACAAATTGTCAATGGAAATCTCACCGGTGTACGCTATCGAGACGAAATTATTCAGCGTCATGTGATACCCTTCCTACAGAGACAGCAAAATCACATCACTCTGCAGCAAAACAACGCAAGGCCACATGTTGCACGTGTAGTCAGGGAGTTTTTTGTTCAAGAGAATATCGATGTCTTGCCTTGGCCAGCTGTTTCCCCCGATTTATCGTCGATCGAACACGTCTGGGATGAAATGGAACGACGTCTACGCCGTTTACCATATCATCCAGTGGCATTGGATGATTTAGGTCAGGCTTTAACCAACATCTGGAAGAACATCCCTCAAGCATTTCTGAACACTTTAGTGGCATCGATGAGGCGCCGTTGTCAAGCATGTGTGAATGCAAATGGTGGTCACACGCGTTAATAACTTTGTTAATTCAAGTTCGAATACCAGTGTTTTTCGAGTGTGCTGAAATTGACGTTATTCGACGTTAACATTAATGGATTATGAAATGTTGTAACGAATACATTTGTTAACAGTATTACAAGAAATAAAATTTGTTCATTGTTATTTTTTTATTATTTTTTCATATATTAAATAATGCACATTTTCTTTTTTCCGCTAGTGTATATAAATAGATAGAAAGATAGATAGATAGATAGATAGATAGATAGATAGATACATGTAGATAGGTAGGTAGATATTTATATTGTGTTGAAAATACCTATCTGTTAAATGTATTATTTTGTTTTGTTTTTTCAGGTTTCACAGAGAAGGGACGAGATATAGGATATTAATTCTGATAAGAAATGATAATGACATTCTGTATAAGTCATGTTTCTTTGATTTACTTCGTTTATTAAATGTATCTGTGTACCAGTCTTCTTCCATTTTATTTTTCAAAGCATTACTTTTACTTGAATAGATTTTGAAAATGACACGCTTCTGTGGATTTCAAAAATTACATGATTCTGTGTATAACATTCAACTAAGGTTTAGTGTTTTTTGTGTGTAGTGTGACCAACCATGTGGTTTTCATGCATTTTATTTTTTATTATTATGATTATTATTTATCTTTAATTTTCCCCCGCCGCAACGCGGAAAAGGACATAGAAATACCAGTGTCCGTCCGTCACACTTGACTTTGTGGACGGAAATCCTCGAAAACCGCTCAACGGATTTTGTTAAAATTTTGTAGGATTGTTATTCACCATATGTAGTCCTATGTAGTTAATCATATTGCTCCACCATTTTGATTTAATAAATTGTACAGGAGTTATTGGACTTTGTTGAATTTGTACATGCTACACTATAGGAACACTTTGTGGACGCCACTCCTCTGAAACCGTTCAACGGATTTTGTTAAAAATGTTGTAGGATTGTTAATCATATTACGCCGTCATTTTCATTCTACAAATTTTACAGGAGTTATGGGACTTTGTTGAATTCGTACATGCTACGCTATAGGAAAACTTCGTGGACACAAGTCCTCCGAAACTGCTTACCGGATTTTGTTAATTTGTAGGGTTGTTAATCAACCTATGCAGTTGATCATATTGCATCGTCATTTTGATTCGACAATTTTACAAGAGTCATAGGACTTTGTTGAATTTGTACACGCTACATTATAGGAACACCTTATGGACGCAAGTCCTCGGAAACTGCTCAACGGATTTTGCTTAAATTTTGTAGGATTGTTAGACATAATAATTGTTGATGATATTACACCGTTATTTTGATTCTACAAATTTTACTAGAGCTATGAGACCTTTGCACTTCAACTTTTGTGTGGCTGCAGGGGTCATATGGCTACGCGTAATCATTTTTTGTATTTCATTTTACTATTTTTTAGTGAATGATGCATTACAATGGCGGCAAGTTTATTGTACGAATTGACAATGAAAAAACAATAGTTTCAATGGCCTTCATATTTTGCTCACCTGAGCTTTTCTGATCACCTGTTTTCCGTCATATATAAGAGGAATATTAAAATCCCGCATTAGACATATTAAAACAAAAGTACGTACCATCTATCCTTCTGTGTTTAGTAAATCAAAGTGATAAAAGAATTAGATAGGTTACATGAGGAATATGTTTTGGTTCCAGCTGACAAAGCTAGTAACAGCATTGTCTTTGTTTGTAAGGCTCATTATTACAACTGTATTTTAAGCGAACTTGGCATTAATTCCACATTTGGTAATCGTACTTATACTCCAGCTGTCCTTTCAAAACAGGAAATTCTTCAAACCATGCTTCAGTTTTAGACACATTTAATACCCCAGTCAATGGGTCGAATGAATATGAATTACCGTACCTATACTGGATTCCTAAACTACATTAAAACCCTTAGAAACAAATAGACATTGCTGGATCCAGTAAGTGCTCTACCAAGCCTCTGTATTTGCTCCTCACGAAAATATTAACAGCTGTGAAGGAGAAACTTCAAGCTTACTGTACTACTACATGTGCCAGAAGTGGTGTTAATCAAATGTAGATTCTAAAAAAATTCTAAAGAACGTTTTGTTAGCTTGAAATCGCAAAACGTTTCCCAAATCAATTACATCAAAACCTATGACTTTTCAACACTATACACGACCATTCCTCACGATAAATTAAAGACTTTTTGACATCATAGACAGTTGCTTCTTTAACAAAAATGGAAAAAGGAAATATTCATATCTAGTGATCAGTCATCCAAAAACTGACTTTCTTAAACACCACTCTGATTCCACGCACAAGTACTCTGAAGTTGAAATTAAAAATATGCTAGAATTCCTCATTGACAATATCTTCGTGGTATTTGGTGATCAGGTCTTCCAACAGTCTGTTGGAATTCCAATGGGCACGAATTGTGCTCCTTTGTAAGCTGACCTGTTTCTATATTCATATGAAGCAGAATTTATTCAAAAACTTATACACGAGAAGAAAAAATTTCTTGCTGTGGCCTTCAATTTGACATTTAGATATATCGACGACGTTTTGTCTATTAACAATGATAACTTTCATTCATATGTCGATTCGATATACATATATCCCTGTGAGCTCGAAATAAAAGACACCACGAAGTCGTCCACTTCTGTTTCATACGTAGATATTTTATTGAAAATAAACATTAACGGCAAACTGACAACTCTACTGTATGGTAAACGGGATGATTTCAGCTTCTCCATCGTCAACTTCCCATATTTATGTAGCAATATTCCATTATCACCTGCATATGGTGTTTATATCTCTCAACTGATTCGATACGCAAGAGCTGGTTCTGTGTATGGTCATTTTTTAAATCGAGGCAAGCTACTGACAAACACGTTGATGGTAAAGGGGTTTCAACAGTCTCGATTGAAGTCAGCATTTCGCAAATTCTATGGTCGTTATAACGATCTAATTCGTCAATACAACCTATCAGTGAGTCAAATGCTGTCTGGCATGTTTCATACCGATTGTTAGACCGATCTTGGCACACTGATTTTGACTACGGATAACTCCGTTTATCTGATCAGGATATAGGGCTCACGGCGGGTGTGACCGGTCGACAGGGGATGCTTACTCCACCTAGATACCCGATCCCACTTCTGGTGTATCCAGGGGTCCGTGTTTGCCCAACTATCTATTTTGTATTGCTGATAGAAGTTATGAGATTGATCACTGTTCGCTATCTTCACCTTTCACATTTCCAACTTCTTCTCCAGAACCACTGGGTCACTTTCAACCAAACTTGACAAAAAGCATGGGCTATCATGTTTGTTTAAATGAGGGACCATACCCCCCTTCAAAGGGGAGATAATTGCAAAAGTAGGGTGGATGATTTAAAAATCTTTTCAAGAACCACCGGGCCAGAAGAGCTGGAATTCATATGAAAGCTTTCTGAAATTATGCAGATTCGCGTTTGTACAAATCATGGGCCCCGAGGGCAGGATTGGGCCACAATAGGGGATCAAATTTTTACATCGAAATATATACATGTAGGGAAAAATCTTTAAAAATCTTCTTCTCAAGAAACACTATCCAGAAAAGTTTGTAGGCCCCCGGGGGTAGGGAGGGTCATAATAGGGGATCAAAGATTTACATGAGAATATATAGGGAAAATCTTCTTAAGAACCACTGAGCCAGAAAAGTTTATTAAAATCATAGCCCCCGGGGTAGAGTGAGACCATAATAGGCGATGAAAGATTTTTACAAAAATTAACCGGAAAATCTTTAAAAATCCAGTGAAGAACCACTTGGCCAGAAAAGTTTATACTTGCATGAAAGCTTCCTGACATAGTGCAGATTCAAGTTTGTTAACATTCCGGTGATAGGGTGTTGCCCCAATAGGGGAATCTTCTTCTCAAGAACCATTGGTCCAAAGAAGTTTACATTTACATGAAAGCCTCCTGACATAGTGCAGATTTAGGTTTGTTAACATCACGACTCCGGGGGTAGGTTTGGCCAAAATAATATTAAATATATGGGGAAATTTTTCTTCTCAAGAACCATTGGGCCAGAAAAGTTTATATTTACATGAAAAGATTCCTGACATAGTGCAAATTCAAGTTTGTAAAAACTATGCCCCCCCCCCCCCCCCCCCCCCGGGAGTAGGTTGGGGTCACAATAGGGATGAAAGTTTTAAATGCGAAGATGTAGGGAAAATCGTTATATATATAGGCTCAGGTGAACGATTTGGCCCATGGACCAGTTACTGCCCTTAGACTGGAAGATTACGCAACCTTAAAAAATCATATTACTCAAAAATTTACCGAAACAAATGAAGTCAGTAATGGACAGGAAATATAACATTTTATTAGATTTGAATGAAATGATTGGCAAAATGAAGTATATATGTAATGGGCGAGATTTAAAGATAGATGTCGGATAAAAATCTAAATTCAAATAGTTAGTTTAGGGGAAGGGGGGATGAAAACTTCCGTAAGTTTCTGTCATCCGACATCTATTACATATTAGTGGAAAGAGAAACAAAACCAAGTGTCTGGTAAAACTACATGATAATATCACATTTTAATGAACATTTTAAAATAGTTTTAATGTACACTTTCTTTTGTGAATAAACAGTGGAAAAGGTATATACACAGTGTTATTTATACTAGTTTGTCCTTACTTGTTAATCGATTAGTTTCAACAGTCATCATATTTAATTTAGGTGGGGGGGGGGGGGGGGGGAGGGGGGGGGGGGTCTTGGTAAAACCTGTGTGAACTTAGTTTTTTGTCAGACATTGAACTTTTGATCTCGCCCCAAAATCTTTCTATTTCTTTATCGTTATTTTTCGCAAGTGAATTCATTGATTTATCGCAGGCTTAGATCTAAGCAATTTTTATTTCATTTTTAATTTTTTTTACTTTGCAATAAATGAAAGATGAATGACAGAATAAATAGCAATTCTTAATATAAGAGGGGGTGGGGTGGGGTGGGGTGGGGTGGTGCGTCTTCAATTTGGCCAAGTTTCAGGTAAAATTTGCAGATAAACCATGCCGCTTCGAACTGACAATTCCTCGTAAAACCCGTGTATTTCAAAACTCCGATTGAACACGCGTGAAGACAGGAAGTATTACGTAACCATAAAACCACACTGCTTATAAAACACAAGCTCTAGACGTTTTAATTATATGTATAAAATGAAAACTACATGTAACGAGTAGAGTAAAGCCAAGGATGAGATTTTTAAAGAAAAATTACATTTACCATTGTCAGAACATCTTCCAAAGAATAAAACGATCTATGCAACAGAATCTGCTATAAAAAACACGAGAAGATTCAAACGAAAGTACGACTGGTCGAGTTTTTGTTTTAAGATCTATGCAATTATTATTTTTTTTAAATTGAAGATTCAATAAAAAAAATATATGTTTAAGGAAAAGAACACCAGCCCATCAATTTTAATCCCAATAAAATGTATTTGCCAATCTGGCCACATGTAGTGTATCGATTGTTAATAAAGCTCGTGTAAGTATTAACTTTACTACATACATATATTAACACTGTTTAACATAACTCAACACCTAAGTACAAAGCATACAGCCAGCCGTGTACGCTGGAGGACGTGCACATTTATCATTCAGACCACAGGCAATTGCATCGCTTGGGGTCGAATTCACTATATATATATAGTAAATTCGACCCCAAGCGATGCACTTGCCTGTGATTCAGACTTATACACAAATGTGAGTGAAAATGCACAATACCGTTCCTATAAATATATTAGTACAATTGCATTTAATAGCACATTAACCCCCTTTGTGAATACCAGAGTCGGCCAAGAAAAACCTAGAAATAAAACGATAATAATCATGAACAACTCTAGGAAACCTGTACCTGATGCCATTGCTCCATGATGCAGGGGGAGTGTGACGGACGTTACACTTTACAAATATATAAAATGCTAGAATAAGATAAAAACTGAAAATAGCAAAAGTTGTCCTATCCGCATGAAGTGACCAGTCTAACAAACCCGCTTACTCCCCGTGACAGTATACTAACCCCTATTGGTCAGTATTATAATGGACCAAATCAACTTTATCAAAACAAGCTACTATAACGTGAATACATAATTTTCCCGCTTTTACTAGCGAACCGCGGGATAATATAATTATCAAGATTCGGGTGCACTGGTAGGCGGGAAATATTGCGCAATCATACATAGATACACTGTAACAAGGCAAATACACATATGTAAATATTCTATCATTTAATCAAGATACAATTACCAGTAAAATGCGCATCCTCCAGCGCATAAAATGATTTGCAAAATGAATGGTGTCAAAATAAACACGAGAAGATTCATCGAGAATTTGAATTATCTTTCTCATAAGTCACTCAATTATGATGATTCATTTATCAAACATCTAAAGACTGGGGTTTGGTTCAGATTTATGTAATCATTACTTTTAAACAATTTTAAGAGTGGGTACACTAGCTAGCTGATATGTATGTTAAATGTAGAGAGACAATATACTTAAATTGCTTATAAATTAAGTATTTCACTGGATCAGTTGTTAAGTACAATGTGTACATGTAAGTATTTATCAAATGATTATTATACCATAAATTTTATATTAAAAAGGGAGGACTGGAAAAGAAGTTGACTTCACAATGGTATATTTGGAGAAGGAAAAACCAATCACATATAGATCTAAATCAAGGGGGAGGCGGAATAAGGGGAGGAGTGATCATTTAATTCATTTATTAAAGATTGAGTTTAAATAGCTATCGGATTTGGTCCCTTTTTCAGTGGTCTACAAAAGCAATGCTACTGTACAAAGTTAATTCTATACATTGACGGCACATACGAAGGCTTACATAGACGATACATGTGACAGAACTGAATAGTTTTAATGGTTCCCTTTGTTTTTGTCAAGAGGAATGTTGATTAATTGATTACGGTTTTACGCTGTTTTGGCAATATTTAAACCATTTTTCGTCGGTTAACTAACTGGAATATGTTTGGCTGTGAGTGTTAGTTTCCCTGACGGCCCCCGGTGAACCGTGTGTACAATCGAAGTCCTTAATGGTGGATTGCATCGAAGGCTTTGATATAAGATGTTCTTGTCGCTCAGTATATTATGCAGCCGTAGTCTAGTTTAGACTGGATTATATAGCAATACAGAAGAGTATTTTTATCTGCACCTTATTTTGTATTTGCAACAACTTTAATTATATATAGAGTTTTGTACATTGCTATGAAAGATGTAGATAACAGTGATCAATTTCATAACTCGGATACGAAACACAAAATACAGAATTGGACAAACACGGTCCCCTGGATGTATCAGAGGTGGAATCAGGTGCCTAGGAGAGATACGTATCTCCCGTAGACCAGCCATACCCACCATAGATCCTATACCTTGATCAGCTAAACGAAGTAATCCGTAGTCAAAATCGACGTGCCAAGAATGGCCTAACAATCGGTATGAAACACATCAGACAGCATTTGACCAAATGATGAATTGCATTGGCAAACTAGAAGCTCAAAAGCACGAATTGTGTTCGTTAGTTAGTTGACCTGTTTTTATATTCTTGTAAAGCAGAATTTCGTCAAAAACTCCTACTTGAGAAGAAGAAAAAACTCACTCGAGATAAAAGACCACAGAGTCGTCCACTTTTGCTTCATACTTAGATAATTCATTGATAATGACGCCAAACTACAACTCGACTTTATGACTTCTCACGTAAAAGATTTTGAATAAATTTTGCTAGATAAGAATATAAAAACAGGTCAGCTAACAAAGGGCCATAATTCATGCCCTTGGGAATTCCAACAGATTGTTGGAAAACCTGGTAACCAAAACCTACGAAGATTGTCGGGCATATTTCTTATTTCAACTTGTACTTGTGCGTGGAATCAGTGGTGTATAACTAAGTTTGTTTTTGATGATGGATCACTAGATATGAATATTTCCGTTTTCCATTTTTGTTGAAGAAGCAACTGTATATGATGTCAAAAAGTCTATTGTGATCTGAATGATCCTTTCCATGTTTTGGAATAGGAATAATTGTTGCCTGCCACCAGGAAGATAGAAAATTGCCACTTTCGCAGATCATGTTAAGGATTGTTTCAGATGTAGGCAGACATGTTCTATGTATAATCTATTTCAAATGGAGGGAAGTTACTGACACATAAGTTACAAGGTTGTCAACAGTTTTGCATGACGTCAGCATTTCGCAAAGTATTTGGTCGTTATAATGATCTTATTTGCAGATACAACTGCCGTTTGGTCGTCAGTCGTACAAATGCTGTCTGACGTGTTTCATACTACTAGTAATTGCTAAGCCGTTCTTTACATACTAATTTTGACTACGGATTACTCCATTTACTTGACCAGATAGAAGACCCACGGTGGATGTGCCCAGTCAACAGGGGGTGCTCACTTCTGGGCATTTGACCCCACCTCTGGTGTGCCCAGGGGTCCGTGTTTGTCGCATTCTTCACTTTGTATTCCTTACGGGATTGATTATATTGATCACTGTTCGTTATATTAACTTCTCAATAACACAACTTTTCGCATACTATTTCTGAAATAGTTTCTCTTTCAAGGTAGTTTATATTTTTTGATGAGCAAACATGGGGGCTTGATAGAATATTTGATTCATGAAAAGGACAATATGGTACTGTTTCATAGTAGATATATGCCATAGACAGGTTAATGTTTCAGCTATTTCGTCAAACCGAACAGACGACACCTTTCCAATTATTTAAAATGGCAATAGAAATAGAGCACGTGCATAAACAACAAGTACATGTACATGTACAGTGATTAAAATGTACACATTCTCGTTTTGATATTGTTTTGATATTGCTTTGTAGATATAACGCAAAAGACTTCATGAAGGTCCAAGGTTTGTAAACATTCCAAAGTTAAGAAATTGTTGATATGCAAATGTACCAACCCATCTTATGACTAATCCCAGACATAACAAGCTTGAAGGTACATTTAATCGCCAGGTGTAACTTAATACGATTGTTATCTTGTCAAAGTAGTAAAATAGTTATAACTGACTACAGTTAGTTTTTCTATCTTTTATGTGAATCATAAAACTAAGATCCATATACTGTAGTAAGTAGTTTATAAATGTTTCGTTAGTAAAATTGATATACATATATTCATTTGTATTCATGTATATAGTTAAAGTAAAATTTACAATTTATATCAATTTGATATGGATTATTTGAATCAGAAAATAGTAAAATCCATCCCTCTGTCTTCCTCTCTATTTTATACCACCAAGGTAGATCTGATACCTACACGAAACGTACACGTATAGTGTTAAAGTTTACTAAAAACGGTTGTGTTATTAATATCCTGAATGAAATATTTTAGCATAATTGCATATACAACGTACATGAAAGTCAAATGCTATGTTTTTGAGGGTCATTTGATGTGTTAATCAGAATTTGCGAGTCCTTTTCTGTCACTTGGATGGACGTTTGATCCGTGCCTATTAGATCCTCCAACGCACAGTCCTTGGTTTCTTGGATGAAGAAAATAGACAAACCGGAAACACACGTCACTGCTCCACAGCTGAAGTACAAGAAGCCCTTATAGGTGGCACTCTGATCAATAGAAAAAATTACGATTGTATTATTTGCTGCATTTTTTAATTTTGGTAATTATACACATAAATGTTATTCAGATAGATAACGAACAGTGTTGGATATCATAAATCACAAGAAGAAGCAAATTTTAACGTTCCTTAAATTAAGATATACATGTTCAAATATACTTTAGCTACGATCCATATAATACACCGATCCATATAATAAACATTTGAAAACAAATTCTTTAGGCCACACACACACACACACACACAGAGAGAGAGAGAGAGAGAGAGAGAGAGAGAGAGAGAGATTTCTTTATCAATATTTTAAGCAGAGACATCACACGATTGCAGGTGAAGTGCCTCACATTTTGACTAATGTGTGGTGTAGCAGTGAAGGTTCTATATCGTCGGGCGCTTATCGAAGGTCATTATTCAATATTTATCAAATGCATGTGTATGGTTTTTTGAGGGTTTTTTTGTTTTTTGTTTTTTGTTATTTAAAGATATGATGAATACTTCTTAAATAAAAAATCTTTCAATATATTGGTATTTACGCAATTAAAACGGTTGGAAGTACAATCAGTATCAATTATCGTCTCAAGTCACGTCCAGAGTCCACAATGGAGAGGATCGTGCATTTAGGCACCCCCTATATATGTTGCTATTGATTGATTATTTTGATGTTTTTTCGCCACGTTCAACAATTTTTCAGTTATATAGTGGCGCCCAGTTTTTTTTTTTTTTTTTTTTGTTTTTTTTTTTGGTGGAAGAGAGAACTCAGATACAATGTAAGTAATGGTTACTTTTTACCATCCGAATAATATTCACATTATCAAATAGATGGGCGGTCCTCCTGTCACGAGTGCACGGAGCGCACGAATGAGAGAAGGACCGCCCATCTTTTTGATAATGTGAATTTTACGAGGATGCTAGAAGATAACCGATTCGTTACATATATGTATTTCAAAAGCTTCTCATTTTACATTATTGAACCATACATTCAATACAATGGTAGATTGTTATATACAATCAAACGCATTGAAGTGGTAAATTTTTTCGTTTGTACGGAATGTTACGAGCTTTCTTTTGGATGCTTGATGTTAAGTAATGACACGCCCATTTTCACAGAACTATAGGTAAACAATATTCGGATACACCCGTTATATCACCAAAGACACGTGAAATTTTATGAATATTCAAGCAAATGAAATAGGCGGATACTAACTCATCGCTGACTCCTATTTCTAAGTGTTTTACATGAAATTTGATATTCTTTCAGAAACACCTCAAATGTCAGATATACGTAAAATATCAAATATGATATTACAATTTTCTTTTTTTATTAATGGGCAGATCATTTTGTTTTTCTTCTTCGGCACATGTTGATGTGTGTAAAGCTTGCAATAATGCATGCATTGAAAGAAATTTCAGAAAGCGACATCAAAAGGTTTTACCGTAACACCAGATAGCTCAACGTTACAACAATTCTGTATGCGCAGTGTTATATATATATTTGCACGGAAATATCTATACATTTAGATACTAGGCTTATTTTCATTGTGTTTATTTATACTCTTTTCGAACACCTTCCTTATCTGCAAACTTACGCGCTACCTGTGGTTTCAATTGGAAAAGTGGGCGTGTCATTTCAGCGCTCCAAGCGTTTCATACGTTAGAAAATTGTTACCACTGTAATGCGTTTGATTGTACATGTACCATCGTCGGACAATGCATGTGTATATAAAAATACGCTTTACCCGTAAAACAGCAAAACTAACTTAACAAAAACTGATTACCCCTGTTATTATCAATCACATATTGGTGGATTCATAAATTATTTTTCAGGAATTTGAGAGAGAGAGAGAGAGAGAGAGCTGTTTAATATTACTGACTAAAACAGTCACAGGTATGTGTATATCTGTTACAAAACACTTCATGTCTGCTTCAACGCCCCAGACATCGATCGGCGCACGCTTTACATGTGAAAGAGTATAAATAACTTCCCTAAAGCTAAGTATCCCTGTCTTGTTTCTATTTTGTAATTCTGTTAGTACCGCCCATGCGATAACAAGGTGGGAGGAGCTCGTATTATCACATATGCGATCACAAGACCCTGTTCTGTTGATGACACAGGGGCTAAGCCCGTTGTGGGCCCGAACTCTCTGATACCATGAATATATACCATATATTTATGGTATCACAGGGTTCGGGCCCAAAACGGGTTTAGCCCCTGTGGTTGATGATAACCAGATACAATTCCTGAACAACAACAAAAAATCACTGTAAATGTGTGTCTCTGTCATTATTGTGCGATGTAAGAGTTTTATTCTTGTACACGCGTACTTCAGTTTTTAATAATTCAGGGATCAAATATAGCACCTCATACAATAGCCTCTTGGGAACTGATGTCGATAACGGGTTGCTTATTTTCTGTAACAGGTGAAGATATACTACTAGTTTCAGTATTGATCACACTGAGATATAACAGTTTACTTATTTTCTGTTACAGGTGAAGATATACTTCTAGTTTCAGTATTGATCACACTGAGATATAACAGTTTACTTATTTTCTGTTACAGGTGGAGATATACTTCTAGTTTCAGTATTGATCACACTGAGATATAACAGTTTACTTATTTTCTGTTACAGGTGAAGACATACTTCTAGTTTCAGTATTGATCACACTGAGATATAACAGTTTACTTATTTTCTGTTACAGGTGAAGACATACTTCTAGTTTCAGTATTGATCACACTGAGATATAACGGGGTATAGATAAGGGTTAGTTGGTTGTGTATCGTTTAACGTCCCCCTCTACAATTTTTTCACTGATATGGTGATGTCACCATTGCCTGTGAAGGGCTACAAGATTTAGAATTATGCTCGGCGCTTACGTCCTTTGAGCAGGGGGGGGGGGGGGTATCTTTAACGTGTCACACCTGCTATGACATAGGACCTCGGTTTTTATACGCCCGTCTTTAGACGTTGAACTTAGTCTATTTGGAAATTCATATTCTATGGATGGTACATAATTTGTTTGCCCAACTCCCCCCACAGTTTTCAAGTGAGGACCTTCTTATTTTGTGGAGTGTTTGTATAGGTACTGAAAATGTGCATGTGGGATGGGTTTTGATTTTCTACAATTTTTGAGAAAATTACAGGTTGTTGAACTTAGTCTATTTGAAAATTAATATTCTATGGAGGGTACATAATTTGTCCGCCCAACTCCTCCCACAGTTTTCAAGTGAGGACCATCTTATTTTGTGGAGTGTTTGTATGGGTATAGAAGATGTGCTTCTGGGGAAGGATTTTGATTTTCTTCCATTTTTGAAAAAAAATACAGGTTGTTGAACTTGGTCCATTTTAAGGAAATCTCGATTTTTAAGCGAAGACCCTTAGTTCATATGAAAGTTTGTCACAGCCTCATGATGGCTGATACTACCTGAAGCAAAGTTACACCCTATGTAAGCATTTCACGGGCGTATTATGTACCGTTTGCGGTACTCTTGTTCTAGGTATCATCCGAAGGACCACCCCAGTCAGTCACCACATACGACAAGCAAGGGTTGTTGAGGACCTATTCTAACCTGGATCTTCACTGAAGACCACACTTAGAGATAACGGATTACTTTTTTTGTGATTTCTAGTTAGAGGTGAAGAAATACTTTTAATCGCGGAAATTTTGAGGGTTTTCCATTCGTTTATGTCTGAGAGGTCATGGACAGTCTGCGTATAAAAAAAACATCTAAAAGACTGAAATGTAATATTTTGTAGAGGAGAGACGACTTTGACCTTCATCTAAACTTCGAAAAGGCTAAATATGTATTGAAAAACAAAACAAAAACCAAAGGAAAACTGTGTATCACCTTGACCTTAAACTCCAAGGCGAAAGTTTATGAACATGAAACTGAAAATCCCAACTGAATATCTGTCTTGATATCGACGCTATTCTAGTTGAAACAATAACGCCTGAAAAGGGGGATAACTGGTGTTGAATGGGATAAAAACGTCCATATAGGGTCAAATAACATACAAATGTACATTGTGTTTGAGAATATTCTAAAAGACCTTCGATATGGGTAATATCTCATTTCGATGAAGGTTGTTGGACCTAATGCAAGCGATGTCATGTCTATAAACATATTAATGTAAAATCCATAAGCATAGACACATATATTGGAGACTTTCAGAGACAATAGGTTTATGTGTCATCAGATCCCTAGATCGACCTCTTACTTAATTGTGTTCGCTGCGGTGTTCTAGAGGTAAAGTGTTCGCCCCGCATGTGGAAGGTCGTGGTTCGAATCCCGGCCACGACAGACTTAAGTCGTTAAAATAGGTAGTGACAGTTCCATAGCCAAACGTTCGGCATCATATCTGAATGTCACAGGTCCTCGGAGATTACCTTAAATACGGATTTCATGTGTCACAGTGGGTGTGGTACGCAAAAAAACTCCACTGCTCAATGACCGTAAGCGCCGAGCATAGGCCTATATTTGAAGCCCTTCACCGGTCTTGGTGATGTCTCCATATGAGTGATAAATTCTCGAGAGGGATGTTAAACACGATACAGTCAATCAAGTGTAGAGATGACAAGGTTTTTTTTTTATTGTAAATCGCTGCAATTCAGAGAAAAGTTCAGAGTTGTAATAAAATACATCAAAATCTCCTCGGAAGGCAATACTTATGAATATCATATTTCAAAAGCATCTTATGCAGGAAAGAAAGAGTTACATTGCTATTTTTTGTATTTATGATGATATTGACCTTTGATTTTAATTTATTTTTCAGGTTCAAAGGTTAAGGGTCCCGTTCCAGTTGAACCTGTATCCTTATAACAAAGCGTTCTTTAAAGGAGAAGACAATCCCCAAAAAATGTACATGATAAATGATAGGACTAATTATATGATAAAGATTTGTCATAGTATTTTGTTGATATACCGCCTAGATAAGCTTCAGTACTAATTTGAAAACGATAAAAATTGAAATCCCAGCTATCTATAGAGGCTGTCATGATGTGGAACTCTTTCATATTCAAGACCACGAAAGTCAATAATTTAGACGTCCCACCATCTGTTCCGTTTTTGATAAAATTCTAAGATTATCAAAGATGTGCCTGTAGTAGATTTTACGAATAAATAGATTGATGCTTTCCTGTCAAGCAGTGAATTACACTAATGCGAAGGGTAGGTGTGAAAGAATTTTTTTAAACAAAATTCCTGACCCAAACAAGTCATCTGTAAAGAAAAGACTATGTAAAATGTGGATCCATCATTTGCGTAATGACAAGTTGAGGTACGAGACACGTGTATGAAGAATGTGCGCCGTCTGCCTGATCTGCGACTCGACTGAACGTCTTTTTTATTGAATGTCTTCTAACGAAAGGACGGGCTCAAATCTATACGACTCCAAATTTAACTGTTCGTGTCTTGTCATGTTTACAGTGCTGCTGTGAAATAAACCGGAACCGACGGTATGACGTCATACATTAAACTTCAATAACCGCTCTATTAGCGGCGGGTAATTTAAAATATATGATAGATTAATATTGCTTTAATTATTATGCAAGAATTTTGTTGCTAAAGACTGTCATTTATGATATCAATAAGTAATACTTTATTCATAAAAGGAACAATGTGGTTAGGGTTGCCTTCTTTAAGATTAACGTGTTTCACGCAGAAATCGTAAAACACAGGGGAACTAACTCCCATTAAGGGCCATTGAATCCTTTTGTTTACTGTATACTGTGGAATTATTTTGATAGGGGGATGTTCGTGGGTAAGCAAAACTTTGCTGGTTCGTGGGGACGTAATTTCGTGGGTAAGTGATACGATGTCACTAGGAGAGATAACTCTACTTGGTTTAAAAAATATGAAACATGTAATGACCTACGAAATACACGAACATCGATTTCCCATTACCAATGATGATTCCACAGTATGTCAACTCTACTAAATGACGTTTAAAGTTCAGCAAAGACTTGGTGCTCTGATCAAGAAGAGTACCGATAACGAGGATCCCTGCGTAATGCCCATTTTCTCTCTCAGTGGTCAACGTTTTTATACACATGTCACATGTGACCATGTTCCAAGATGTAGAATATGGTTAACTATAAAACTTTTTCATATGTCTAAAGGTGTCATTTTTTTCTGTTGGTGGAATGAGATGGAAAATGAAAACAATAGGACTTAAATTACACGGAAAACTGGAATGCCCTAATAATCACCACAATGGGGGAGAACGAATTACTTATTTTCTGGTTTTGGTACTCTTTACAATACTCACCACACTGAGGGATAGTGGAGCTAATATCGGTCCTATCCGACACAATGAGCTAGCCAGGCCGTATCCTGTAGTCCTGATATCAAAACAATACACTTTGTATTATATGCGTTTTTGTGAGCACTGTTCAAAGAAAAAAAAACAACGGTTTTTGACAAGTGTTATATAAATCCAAGTTGTCTGTGGTTACATATACCCAAACCATGTGTGGTTACATAAACACAAGCTACGCATGGTCATATACCAATCTAAAAACAAAACAAGATGTGTTTGTGAAACACAAATGCCCCCGATAATGGCCAATTGTGAAGATTGGCAAGGTCACAAGGACAAATATCTTGGTACCAGGAGAAAAATTTTGTCACAAGAAATGCTCAATGTGCAATATGAAAGCTCTAATATTTACCAATTAAAAGTTATGACCAATGTCATTTTTTTTTAAAGTAGGTCATATCTCAAGGTCAATAGGTTTAATACCACGGAAAGGTCTTCTCACAAGGAATACTCATGTGAAATATCAAAGCTCTAGCACTTACTGTTCAAAAGTTATTAGCAAGGTTAAAGTTTTCAAAAAGTAGGTCAAACTCCAATTTCTAGGTCACAGGCTAAAAATGTTGGTACCTACGGAAAGGTCTTGTCACAAGGTATACTCATGTGAAATATCAAAGCTTTTGCACTTACTATTCAAAAGTTATTAAAAAGGTAAAAGTTTTCAAAATGTAGGTCAAACTCCAAGGTCAAGGGTAAAACATATTGTTTCAGGCAGAATTACAGAATGGCATACAGGGGAAAAAATACCCCCCTTCGATCTCGAAGGCATAACGAGTGCACCATCTGTTCTATTCACAGCAAACTTCGTATCAATACGTTGGAGTATACACATTTTTTACTACGGATAACTCCGTTTACCTGATCAAGATATAGGGTGTGACGGGTCGACAAGGGGTGATGTATTCCCCATATGCACTAGATCCCACCTCTGGTTTGTCTAGGGGTCCATGTTTGCTCTACTCTTAATTTTGTATTCTTTATAGGAGTTATGAGATTGATCCATTGATCAATGTTCGTTATCTCCACCTTTTCAGTTTTTAGCGAAAAGTGCAGAAAATGAAGTGTGGCAAACTATACGACTAAGGCAAAGTAAACACTTACCGTAAGACAGTAGGAAAGCATTCTGTTGTGATGATAAATAAACACGACCAGGCAATCGCTCCACCTAGCTTCGCTACGAAAGCAAACCCATTGATGACGGCCCCGCTCTTTTCAAAATCTGAAGATGAAATTAAATACGATGCTTAATAACATGGGACAGTTACCAGCTACCATTTTACTTCTTTTTTTCCTCTTAGACCACTTATCTGTAGGTAATTTTTATATCATGTTATCATAGCCCCGTTTTCTAAAATAATGCCTCAACAAGGTGCAACAAAGAAAGTGTAACAAATATTTTTATTGAATACATTTTTTATAGAATTCATTATACTGCTGTCATAAATTTTTGAGAACTTATGAATCATTGTGTTTCCATTTATCATACTCTTCCTTTCATACCATAATTCTTCGCTAGTCCCACGGCTACACCGCCGGCCGCTGAGAGTAAACTAAAGATCATATAGGACCAGCGTCGTCCAATCCTGAAAGAGAGATACACATACGAATTCTGCATTCAAATGACTACATAGCTTTAAGTTTTATATAACTTTCTGAACAAAGTCATATTTTGAAATTTAATCAATTAATTTGACTACACATTTGTTGCTTACCTGTTCATGAAAAACCAGGCAATAAAAGCCCCGGGAATTTCCAGTATGCTGAGAACAAACATGTTTACATACAGACTTCCTGATAACTTGTCTACTCCAAAGGAAATTCCATAGTACGTGTAAGCCATTGCAATCCTGCAAAATAGTATTTCAACAAAACAACTAGAGTCAGGTATTTTATGATGTATGAGCATTTGCCCATTCAGTCGTATAGAGATCTAGATTCTTTGATAGCAGTTGTATTTTGACGTCGAAAAAAGTATTTCCACTGTGTAAGAATTAAGTAAATCATAAATTAAGCATATATCCAACCACAATTGTCCGAACTTAAGGGACTAAAGACACAATATTTACCATGCATATGACACCACAACTGCTCGTTTCAGCAAGTATCCATGCTTACAAATGTCAACTACTGTATACTTCCGGTCAATAGTATGAGCTTTTTCAAGTACGTTTTCTACTTCCTGTAAGTCAGGGGGCGCTACATTGTTTATCCTAGCGATTCTGTTTACCACCATTTTGGCTTCGTCCATTTTGTTGTGGGAAACTAACCAGCGAAAACTTTCTGGAACGATGCTTAAAAACAAAGAAAATAAAACCAAGAAAGTTATCCATCCCGTTAAAATTGTTTAATGTTTGGATTCATTATTCTACGTAAATTTCGAAGACAGAAATCCTAATTCTTAAAAAGCAAGAATACATTCTTGCACGTTTTAAATTTCTTGATAGCAGAAGGAATTTTAGTACGAACGACTGAAGATCAACTTGTGAAAGTGGAAAGGGTATAAATCAAAATTGTAACGGATGACTACAATGTACTCACAACCATACACAGACAGCAAAAGGTAAGGCGGAAGCTCCGATAAGAATTTGTATATGTCGCCAGTCCGGGATCCTCCACGCCACCAGTCCGTACAGAGCAGCAGCCAGGGGCCAGGAAGGAATCGCCTGGATCATGGGGCGGTATCCCTTCGGTACGAACTCAATTATGTACGTCAGGTAAATGGCAAGGTATAAACCGGAAGCAATTCCAATGATGAATCGAAGGCCAGCAAACATTTGCCACGAGGTGGAAAAGGTGGCTACAATGTTGGCCACTCCATTAATGAGGAAGGACACGGAGAGAATCATTCTCCTGCCGAACATGTCCGAAAGCTGACCAGACACGTACCCGCTGACTAGCAGCCCGGCCATCTGAATGCTGATGACGACTCCGGACACCCATCCCTCACTACAGACCAGCTGCCACTGCAGAACAATAGTAGAGTAAATTGTAATATATTTCACGTCCAACTGGATGCTCCTACTAAAGAAACAAATAAGATCACCATTTGTTCCTTTCCGATGTGTGTATAAATATTTTGAACGTTTTTTTCTTCGAATCTCGAATCTAAATTAAATCTGAGCTTAGTGTTAGGTTAAAAAGTAATTTCACAAACTGATTACAATTCCGTGAAATCATTTACATTCATGGGGTACAATTTTGGAGGATTATTGAGGATATTTTACAATTTTAGTTTCGTGGAGATGGTTTCTGTACAATAAAACATATAAATTTATGCATTTCGTAGTGGTTTGAAATTCAAGGGATAGGGGCATCCCCAATATATTTACAAAAATTAAGCAAAATTTAATTATTTCACAATATCGCGGAGAGACAAACATTTCAAATAAGAAAAAAACTATTTTGACCACTATTACGGTAGAACACAGAACTAAACCATGCAATTCAGTAAACGGAAATGTGACGGAACAGTTACTGAAATGTTCTGCTAATCAGTGAACGTTCAGTGAGCTTTCATCTGAAGGCCAGTGCACAATTACTATACAATCATAAGACAGTGTATAAAGATTTAATGTACAATTATTTAATGTACAATTATTGAATGCACAGTGCACAATCATCATAAGTACAGTATATAGTTTTTTAATGTCCAATTTCTTTACTATAATGTACAAGTATCTTAGGTACGTCATACACAACTCATAGGTACGTTGTATCATCACTTTAAACACACTACACACTCGTTATATTGACAGTCTACTTTGTACAAACCTTATAAAACAATGTACAATTATTTAGATGTACAATTTTTAATTAAATTTGTATAGTGTTTAATCGTTATAAACTGTACAAATAGTCAACAATAATCTAAATACACACAATGTGCTGTTATTTAATGTACAGTGTACAATCCTTATAAAAACAATGTACAATTATTATAAATATTGTGTACACTTTGATGTGCAAAGATAAATCCAAAGTAAAATCATACTGTTTACAATGATTTCAATATATGATGTACATTTATAAGTTCTATATACGAAGATTTTGATGATTTAAATGTATGGTGTACAATCTTTATAAGTACAGTATACAATCTTTATAGTATACAATCTTTATAAGTACAGTATACAATTTTTATAAGTACAGTATACAATACATATAAGTACAGTATACAATCGTTATAAGTACAGTATACAATCTTTATAAGTACAGTAGACAATCTTTATAAGTACAGTATACAATCTTTATAAGTACAGTATACAATCGTTATAAGTACAGTGTACAATCTTTATAAATACAGTATACAATCGTTATAAGTACAGTATACAATCTGTATAAGTACAGTATACCAGCTTTATAAGTACAGTATACAATCTTTATAAGTAGTGTACAATCTTTATAAGTACAGTGAACAATCTTTATAAGTACAGTATACAATCTTTATAAGTACAGTGTACAATCTTTATAAGTACCGTACACAATCTGTATAAGCACAGTATACTATCTTTATGAGTACAGTGAACAATCTCTATAAATAAAGTATATAATCTTTATAAGTACATTACACAATCTGTATAAGTATAGTATAGTACCAGCTTTATAAGTACAGTGTACAATCTGTATAAGTACAGTGAACAATCTTTATAAGTACAATGTACAATCTGTATAAGTACAGTATACATTTTTATCAGTAGAGTATATGATCTTTATAAATACAGTATACAATCTTTATAAGTACAGTGTACAATCTTTATAAGTACAGAATACATTTTGTATCAGTGCAGTATACAATCTTTATAAGTACAGTGAACAATCTTTATAAGTACAGAATACAATCTTTATAGTGTACAATCTTGATAAGTACAGTGTACAATCTTTATAAGCACAGTGTACAATCTTTATAAGCACAGTGTACAATCTTTATAAGTACAGTGAACAATCTTTATAAGTACAGTGTACAATCTTTATAAGTACAGAATACAATCTTTATAGTGTACAATCTTGATAAGTACAGTGTACAATCTTTATAAGCACAGTGTACAATCTTTATAAGCACAGTGTACAATCTTTATAAGTACAGTGTACAATCTTTATAAGTACAGTGAACAATCTTTATAAGTACAGTGTACAATCTTTATAAGTACAGAATACATTTTTTATCAGTAAAGTATACAATATTTATAAGTACAGTATACAATCTGTATAAGTACAGTATACCAGCTTTATAAGTACAGTATACAATCTTTATAAGTAGTGTACAATCTTTATAAGTACAGTGAACAATCTTTATAAGTACAGTATACAATCTTTATAAGTACAGTGTACAATCTTTATAAGTACCGTACACAATCTGTATAAGCACAGTATACTATCTTTATGAGTACAGTGAACAATCTCTATAAATAAAGTATATAATCTTTATAAGTACATTACACAATCTGTATAAGTATAGTATAGTACCAGCTTTATAAGTACAGTGTACAATCTGTATAAGTACAGTGAACAATCTTTATAAGTACAATGTACAATCTGTATAAGTACAGTATACATTTTTATCAGTAGAGTATATGATCTTTATAAATACAGTATACAATCTTTATAAGTACAGTGTACAATCTTTATAAGTACAGAATACATTTTGTATCAGTGCAGTATACAATCTTTATAAGTACAGTGAACAATCTTTATAAGTACAGAATACAATCTTTATAGTGTACAATCTTGATAAGTACAGTGTACAATCTTTATAAGCACAGTGTACAATCTTTATAAGCACAGTGTACAATCTTTATAAGTACAGTGAACAATCTTTATAAGTACAGTGTACAATCTTTATAAGTACAGAATACAATCTTTATAGTGTACAATCTTGATAAGTACAGTGTACAATCTTTATAAGCACAGTGTACAATCTTTATAAGCACAGTGTACAATCTTTATAAGTACAGTGTACAATCTTTATAAGTACAGTGAACAATCTTTATAAGTACAGTGTACAATCTTTATAAGTACAGAATACATTTTTTATCAGTAAAGTATACAATATTTATAAGTACAGTATACAATCTTTATAAGTACAGTGTACAATCTTTATAAGTACAGTGAACAATCTTTATAAGTACAGTATATAATCTTTATAAGTACAGTATACAATCTTTATAGTACAGTGTACAATCTTAAAAAGTAGAGTATACAATCTTTATAAGTAGTGTACAATCTTTATAAGTACAATGTACAATCTTTATAAGTACAGTATACAGTCTTTATAAGTATAGTGTAAAATCTTTATACGTACAATGTACAATCTCTTTAACTACAGTGTACGATTCTTATAAGTACAGTATACAATCCTTAGAAAGTAAGTGTACAGTTCTGATAAGTACATTTACCGTCATTTAATGTACATTGTACTGTGATATAGTACAATATATGTACGAGTTCAATCCTAAGTACATATTACAATTATCATATGTATAGTGTATAATTATTTTGTGTAGTGTTCAATCACTATAGTACAGTTTACCATTATTATATGTACAATTGACAAGGTATTTGCTACAAGGTGACCATGAAAACCTCGCCAGACTCATTCATACAAACAGACTAGTCAATCTAGCTCAAAAATGAGCAAAACCTCAAACTAATTGCAACAGAAATGAAATTTTGATTACTCATACAAGAAAACACATGCAAACAACATATTAAAAATCGGCTTTTGTATTTCCATGGGAAAATTGGAATTTTGGGGTAAAAGGATGTGTTTTTTCATGAAAATCGCTAAAAACTGGAAATTGAAGAAAATGTCCATTTTATGTAACATACAGTAAAAATAAGTTTCATATCTCAAATTTCAACCTGGAAATGTTCGATTATTATTTTTTTTACAGCAGAATATATTCTTTCCTTGACTGTAATTTTTGGGTAAAATCTTGCTTTTTTGAATATAATTGTTAAAGATTGAAATTTTAAGAAGAAAACCCACATTTTGTCATACATTTGAGTCTACCAATAAAAAATTGAAGTTAGGATTTATTTTAAAAACTGCTCAACAAGTAAGATATATAGATTATTGGGAATATATATGAAAAATAACATTTTAGGTAGGAAAACCTACCCTTTTCTAAAACAAAAATAGTGAAAAACTGGAAATGATAGGAAATGACTGTTTTATAGAAGATATGACATTGAATTTAAAAATAAAACGTCCAAATGCACAACTAAACTTTTCTGCACCAAAATTTACTTTCCCTTGCCGAATTTTGGGCTGAAATCTTCATTTTCCAACAAAAATCGTTAAAAACTGGATTTTGGAAGAAAATACTTTTTCCTGTCCATTAGGCATATATGAGTTACCTCATGAAGATTTATACATTAAAATAAACTGTTAACACAAAACAAGCGCCCCTTCAAAAATGATCTGTAAAAGATGACCTACATTTTTGCAGTTACTCCCCTTACATCGGAAGTTGGAGGCGCGCTTACCATTCCAGTCCTATGTTTCACATAAATACATGTAGTATTTTAAAACAAACAGTGTATAGTAAAGCTTACGTTACCAAATTCTTTATTAAGCTGAGTTTTAACAGTTTGTACTACATCTATGACGAAACAAGGTTCAGTTTCTTCGATTTTATAAAGAAATCTTTAATACGTGCACTTCGTCAAGTTCTAGAGTTTGGGAAAGAGGGGGTGGGGGTGGGGGGCTTATAGCCGTATTTGATGTTTAGTTCTATCCAAATTATTGTGCAATTAATACCGAGAATTTCAGGAGTAATCTGTTTTAAAAACAATGGACACATAGAATTAAAAGCAAAATGAATCAGGCACGCAGCATCGTAAAAAAAAAGGGGGGGGGGTGTGAAGATAATTTCACAATATTGCCTGAAAATTGACCAATAAATTTTAATCCAAAGTTATAAAAATCCTTGATGGTGTGTGTGGCGGGGGGGAGGGGGGGGGGGGCTAAGGCTGTTCTCTCAGTTCAATTTTACACTTCCACTGTGTACAGTTCACGACAATGCTATTTTAAAAAAAAAAAAAAAAAAAAAAGGAGGGAGGGCAACCAATCTGTCTAAAAATCGACCTCTGTACGTAAAAATTTATCAACTTTGCATGTAATGATAAAAGGTGTAGAGCCATTATTGCTACGTGCCTGATAATTATATAAGTGATCATTTGAGTAATTGCAGTACAGTTCAGTCCACAAGTACAGCGGCTAGTCTCACAATTTGCCTTGCATTTACAGCGAAAAACGTTCAAAAGTTTATCTGGCGCGACTTGTAATTTAGTTTTAACGGATACAAGAATTGCTGAAAGCAGTGATAAGCCCCAATTCGAAGGATCCAAATTAATCATTTCTTTAGTCCACTCTATGACTTAAAAAATTCTTGCAGTGCTCCTTTTCTGTAGCTGTAGTTAGAAGTTAGTGGCAATGACTGAACTTATAAAAATGATATTGTGTTAGACAATTCTTCACATAGCAAATCTCCTATAAGTGTCTCTATGGTATTCCATCGTACAAAGTCGATATGACATCGACACCAGAATATATCTTTTTCTCTATGAAATCCTCATATAGGAAGGTGAAGATAACGAACAGTGATCCATCTCGTAACTCCTATAAGCAATACAAAATAGAGAGGTGGGCAAACACGGACCCCTGGAGAAGTGGGATCAGATGCCTATGGGCTATAAGGAGTAAGTACCCCCTGTTGACCGGTTACACCCGGCGTGAGCTCTATATCTTAATAAGGCAAACGGAGTTACCCTTATTCAATATCATTGTGTCAAAAACGGCCTAACAATGTACATGTACATGAAACAAGTCAGACAGATTTGACCCAATGATAGGTTGTATTGGCAAAGTAGATTGTTATAACGACCATATAATTCGCGAAATACTGACTTTAAACGAAACAGTTGAAACCCCTTCACCATCAACTTGTTTGTCAGTAGCCTGCCTCCATTTAAAATCTAATCATATATAGAATTTTTTCGCGATTTGTCTACATTTTGACTATACAGGACCTGTTCCGATGCCGAACATTCTTGACGTTGTGTCGCATCCTGTGAATGCATGTAGAAAGGGCAAGGATTGACAAACTTCGTTTCCTAAAAAGACGTCTGGTTTTAACGATATTCTTCACTTATATTAGGGGCAAGATCAAAAATTCAATGTCTCACAAAAAACTAAGTTCACATAGTTTTCACTAAGAACCCCAACCCAACCCCAACCCCCCTTTAAAACTTAATATGACAAATGTTGAAACTAATCGAATAACAAGAAAAGAAACGTTCGATTATAAATAACACTCTGTATACCTTTTCTACTGTTTATTCACAAATGAAAGTGTACATTAAATCTATTAAATGTTCATTAATATGTTTTAAATATTATGTGATATTCAACAGTCGCTTGTCTTTTTCCTTTTTCCACTAAAGTGTAATCGATGTCGGATGACAGAAACTTGCGGGAGTTTTTATTCCCCTCCCCCTAACTAATTGAATTTAAATTTTCATCCGACATTGATTTCGTCCCTTAGGGCAGTTATATTTATTCCAGAGTTCGTTGCTATTTCTGTGCTTTATATACAGACATTTCAAACACAATGTGCATTTTGTATGATCCTCTAAAATTTACGATAAATAACTGTATCCCATTTCCATTCTCAATGATCGTGTGCCAGCGTGGCGAGAATTCCATCGTCATCGAAAACAAGTTTTGTCTTGAATAGATGGTCGGGCGGCCTAGCGCGCTGTTCGCATGCTGCTAGGAGATATGGTTCCGCAGGTCGTGAGCCCAAGACTAATTAGAAAGAGTAACTAATCGATTTTACATCAAACCATGATACTATGCACAAGTGTTTACTTACATTGATTTTTATTATTCATATTATCAATGTTTTATTATCATTATTATTACCCATGATTGACTCCCCAAACCTGAATTTGAAAAAGAAAAGCAAAAATACTTTACTTAGTTAGTTTTATAAAAGTTTTTAATACAAAACGCTTGCTCAAATGATGAAGATACAAAATAACTGAAACTTTTAACCCGAATATCTTTCCATACTTTCTTTTTTAACAAACGTAATTCCCCCTTGTAAATTGACACTTATTCTTTAAGATTTCATTTATAATTGATTATTCATAACTTCTAAAGTAAATATTGTGTTTTATAATTAAAATTAATTCAGTAGAGGGTCAAACAAAATATTTTGAAGCTGTATTCGCGAAAAGTTCCCCGGGAATGGAAGTCGGCAAAGAATATGAGATGCTGAGCAATATTGTATGTAAATGTATATAGAAGGTCTTAAAATCACCTTTTTAATACAACTGTTAAGCTGTTTAATCGCGTTTTTTATTACATGCACTTTAGATCGTCGTGTATAACTTTATTCCGATGACTGTCACAGTTAAGTTACTCCCCTTTACGTGTATGGCGTGCCGTAAACACCACAAAATATCGATGGTTTACTAAAACATTTAAGTCTAAATTTTAAATATTTCCCATTGTCCGATTTTGTCCGATTTTTTGTATGTTGTTAATCACGCTTTTGTTTATTAAATTCCGTCGAGTTTGTTTCTGTTGCAATTACTTTGAGGTGATTTGCTAGATTGACTAGACTAAAATAGACGATTCCGAGAAAATGAAGGTTGATGTTGTTAATTAATACATGCATATATTCGAGGTTTTGGAACTGGGTTTTTTTTTTTTTTTTTGTATTTGGTTATAATCCGATGCAGTCTTATATGAGCAGGCTGTCGGTTTGAAGCTGGATTGATGTCTGGTTCTTAAGTTTTAGGTTGCTTCTTTAATCGAACACGATAATGTAGGTCGTTGACATAATAAAGAGCTGTTGTTCCCTGTCACAAGGCAGTTTTACATCGCATTGAGAACGAGATTGCTGACTTCGCCTATTTGCATCGCACACGTGATACCTCTATGAATATTCGTGTAACTTTCATGCTCGACTTATTTATGTAAAAGATTGAATTATTTCGTAATTACTTCTACTATATCTGCTTAGCCAATAGGATTATGATACTAATACATACAAATGTTTATGTTACCTCACTTATAATAGTATTCATGTCGGGATCGAAATGCAATGAAGTACAAGACTCGGAACCGTTCACTTTACACATTTTGAATAACGATGTAACCACGGTCTCGTTGTCAATATTCTTATTTTCCTTCGAAATTGAAGAGTTCCTGTAATCGTAACACCACCAATCCGGCGTAGCACCACCATACGTCATCATCATGACGGACCAAGCGATTGGAAATTTGCCAAGGTTAATTAAGGATATCACTATGAATTGAAAACGTCCTAGACCGCCAGCCTCTAAGAGAATATTCTCTAAGAGTTGATTTACCACACCAGACATTATTCCTAATCTAATCGTAACTAGACAACATAAAACTCTACCATGGTATTATCATCAACGTGGGTTTGCATTAATGTTGAAATATTTGATGAGAAGATTTTATCAGTAGGACCATAGATATATGCGCAGACATTCTATGTTACTCGCACACCCGTCCTCAATTCGACACAGTTTTCGTTTCTGATTATCATATCTACATGTAGATTATCCTTGAATTTTCCGTTTTTGTTTGTTTGATTTGTTTTGTGTTTCGGTCAGATCTAGGTATTTGTAAACCTGTCTAGCACATACACGTACGCTTATCAGTGATGTTTATGAATATGTGAAAATAATGAACGGTGATCAATTTTATAAATCATTGCATGTGATACAAAATTGATACCTGGGCAAACAAGAAGCACTAGACACACAATTCTGAGAATGTAGAAGATTGGAATACATTTGATATTTCTGTCGCTGTTGTTTTCGTAGTTGTGGCGTAGCTGGGTCCTTTCATAGCGTCGCTTGTTTCAATTTGCGGAATGATTAAATTAGGTAGGGCTTTATCTGGTACGTACATATGTACACCGTAACTGATTCTCTGCTATAACATCCTATTGAGAATTCATTCTTGTGACCCCTAATATGCAATATTTGATGTATCTCGAAACCTACATTGTCACCTGCATAAAGTGTTTGTGTCTCTCAACTGATTCGATGCGTGGGGCATGTTCTGTGTGTGGTAAATTTTTAAGTCGGAGCAAGCTGCTGACAAACGGGTTGATTGTGCAGGGGTTTCAGCGGTCTCGATTGGAGTCAGCATTTCGCAAGTTCTATGGTAATTATAACGATCTAGTTCGTCAATACAACCTATCATTGGGTCAATATGCTCTCTGACGTGTTTCATACCGATTGTTGGGTCGTTCTTGGTATACTGATTTTGACTACGGATGACTCCGTTTGCCTGATCGGGATATAGGAAATGCCTGTTAAATCCATCCTTTTCCCCCGGCTTTATCACCCCCCCCCCCCCCCCGATTGTGACAGTATGATGTTTCACAATTGAAGAAAAAATAAGATAAACATACTGAAAAAGTCTTGAATTATAATTGAACCTCATTCAAATTATATTACTTTATTCTGGCTGCTACCTTAAGAAAAGATTTTGTGAGTCAATCTAATGAATTAAAGGTACCCCCCCCCCCCCCCAAACAAAATACCCCCACAACAATGTAAAAGATAAAGTACATGTAATTGTTTGGCAATCCCCCATAGCCTTTTTTAATCAAACGTGCTTTTAATCGAACTTGATATGTTTTAGATAATTGCATTTGAATCTAGTTCTACACCTGGTACATTGTACATTTATGTACGAGTATCACATCAAATTTAAAGGCGAAGGAGTCCGGTGTTGAAAAAGGTTTGCCTCATTTGGGATGAATTCATGTGAAAGTTCGTACATTTACCGATATCCTGCGGATTAGTGTTGAACCCGAAGAGATACAGCGGGAAAGAAAGATTGAAACAGAATCAATGTAAACCAGGGTGAAGTTTACGACCCATATCAAGAGGAATTAACAGATTTATTTCATAATATATAAAGTAGCTAAAAGGCTAACACAGAATGTATGCTTGAATGGAATTATCTTGCCGATGTAACGTTACACACATGCATCCTGATCATGGGCGGTCTCACACGGTGCCAATTTGCTGATATCGTCTCCATAAAGTATTTACAGTGTTGATATAAATCCAAAGTGCCTTGTCACATTGTGTTGGGATATATCAGCTTCCAGCATTCCAGTAACACACAAACGATCATTTAAAATCATGCGAGGCATCTCTCATCCAAACTTTTATTCCCCCAATCAATGTTTTTCTGCTTCAATACAGTGAATACTGTCAATGAATGCAAGAAATTCTAACACATTACTAACCACGTGTCGCTGAGGAGGCTCGAAACTCCAGAAAAGCGTGTTGTGACCATTAAAGCGAATATACTGCGATATTAAACAAATTGAGAACTAAACACGAGTTTAGTATAATAAACTATGCCTTTAAGCATATAGAGAGACCAAAGAATACTTAATTTTATACGCCCGTCGAAAACGGCACGTATTATGGCATGGCGTCGTTCCTCTGTCCGTCCGTCTGTCTTTTTTGGACCTAATGGGCAAGATACAGACCGAACCGTAAGCTCCAGGATTTTAGAGCTTGGTACATTTGATCACCATGATGAGAGGAAGTGATCTATCGTTATCAAGGTCAGAACCTATTGTTTTTCAAGATCAAAGGTCAAGGTCGTAGTATCACTTAATAGGAAAATCTAGTAGGAAACCCTTGTGGGCAGGATACAAACCGAACCGTTAGCTTCAGGATATTACAACTTGGTGTATTTGATCACCATGATCAGAGGAAGTGATCTATCGTTTTCAAGGTCAGAAGTCAAGGTTGTAGTATTACTTAGTAGGAAAACACTGTAGGCAGGATACAAACTGAACCGTATGCTTCAAGATATTGCAACTTGGTACATTTGATCACTATGATGAGATGAAAATGCCTAAGTTGTTTATAGCAGATACTGTTGCATAGATCGTTTTATTCTTTGGAATATGTTCCAGGCCCGTACCGAGGGGGGGGGGGGGGGGTGCGGGGGGTGCAAACGCACCCCCCCCCTGTAAAACCATTAAGCACTATTAAAGTCGGCTGTGTAAATCATCAAGCACTATTAAAGTCAAATATTTTCTAAAATCCCTAGCTTTTACTTTCACAGTAAGGAATATCACGAAATAAATTCAATACATAGTGCCTATGCGATGACCAATTTTAGTATGTTTCTCCTTTCATATTTATGAGTATTAAATAAGTAAATAAAAAGCAAAAATTGCATCCAGGATAGAGCATTTTTACCCTTATTTTTCTCTATTTCGCTTCTGCTTCCGGGGGGCTTCGCCCCCCAGGACCCCCCCCCCCCCCCACCGGGCTTCGCCCTGGACCCGCTAGGGGGCCTTAAGCGGCCCCCAAACCGCTCGCCGTAAATTTATGCACCCCCCCATTGAAAAAGTCTGGGTACGGGCCTGTGTTCTGACAATGGTGAATGTAATTTTTTTTTTTTTTTTCATCCTTGGCTTTACTCTTCTCGTTACATGTAATTTTCATTTTATACATATAATTAAAACGTCTAGAGCTTGTGTTTTATAAGCAGTGTGGTTTTATGGTTACGTAATACTTCCTGTCTTCACGCGTGTTCAATCGGAGTTTTGAAATGCACGGGTTTTACGAGGAATTGTCTGTTCGAAGCGGCATGGTTTATCTACAAATTCTACCTGAAACTTGGCCAAATTGAAGGCGCACCCCCCCCCCCCCCTCTTATATTAAGAATTGCTACTTATTCTGGCATTCATCTTTCATTTATTGCAAAGTAAAAAAAAAATTAAAAATGAAATAAAAATTGCTTAGATCCAAGCCTGCGATAAATCAATGAATTCACTTGCGAAAAATAACGATAAACAAATAGAAAGATGTTGGGGCGAGATCAAAAGTTCAATGTCTGACAAAAAACTAAATTCACATAGGTTTTACCAAGACACCCCCCCCCCCGCCCCCAATAAATTATATATGATGACTGTTGAAACTAATCGATTAACAAGTAAGGACAAACTAGTATAAATAACACTCTGTATACCTTTTCCACTGTTTATTCACAAAAGAAAGTGTACATTAATACTATTTTAAAATGTTCATTAAAATGTGATAGTATCATGTAGTTTTACCAGACACTTGTTTTTTTCTCTCTTTCCATATGTAATCGATGTCGGATGACAGAATCTTACGGAAGTTTTCACCCCCCCCCCTTCCCCCTAAGCTAACTATTTGAATTTAGATTTTTATCCGACATCGATCTTTAAATCTCGCCCCTTACATATATACTTCATTTTGCCAATCATTTCATTTAAAATCTAATAAAATGTTATATTTCGTGTCCATTACTGACTTCATTTGTTTCGGTAAATTTTTAAGTAATATAATTTTTTAAGGTTGCGTAATCTGTGCGTCCGAGTTTTGAAAGGCACGGTTTTGACTAAGGTCTCTTTACCAGCACTACAAATTACCAATTGAAAATGTACCCACATTTCCTCTCTCGTTTAAAATAACAATGTTGTTGTGTCACCCTCGCAAGAGAATACATATACATGTCTTTTAAAAAATATTTTCCCCTTTTTTTAATACTTTCTTTGATATACATAACTTATGCATACCACGAAATTCATGATGTAATTTGTGTTGGATTTTTAACCTCCATCCCCACCCCTTCTTTCTGATGCTACTTTAAAATAAAATTATCATTTTCCTGACTATCAGTAATATTCATAACCCTGTAGGTTTATAATAAATTGAAATAATCAAATAAAATAATAAACCAAACATGAATAATTCCTCTACAATACCGCCTTAGATTTTCCCTTCAGTAAACAATGGAGCTGCGTTGCAGTAGTGTATCCCCTAGTAATCTATCTCTTTGCTACTGTTGGAACTATCAAATAAATCTGGCAAATGTCTCATTTTATCATCAGTTTATCTTACAACCCAAAATATTTTTTAAACAAGAGGCCCAGGGGCCTTATAGGTCACCTGAGTATCATGTAACAACCTTCCAATGTTTGAATTAGGTTTGTGTTTAAATATAAGAATTTTACTTTTGGATGGAAGAAACATTGAATAGCTATGTGGTCAGCCCCGCCTTTGCACCAGAACCCCTGACCCAGGGGCCATAAATTTCAGTTTTGAAAGAAGCATCCTTGATCATCATTATCATACTATTAGTTTGTCTACTTAATACCCAGCAGCAGAGGAGAAGATTTTCAAAGAAATAAAATGCATTTTCACTATATGATCAATAGGGCCCCACCCTAATACCAGAACCCCTGACCCAGGGGCCATGAATTTCACAATTTTGAAAGAGGCATCCTTGCTCATCATAACCATGCTATTGGTTTGTCTACTTAATACCCAAGGACAGAGAAGAAGATTTTCAAAGAAATAATGCATTTTCACTATATCACTTATAGAGCCCCACCCTAGCAACAGAACCCCTGATCTAGGGGCCATGAATTTCACAATTTTTAACAAGAGGTACTGTGAGCAATGCTCACTAAGAATACCCCCCGCTTACCCCAATCTCCCAAAGGGTGTTGGTAATAGGTATAAACTACCTCTTTTCTGAGTGTTGCTACTTCGATGTCCAGTGCGCATGACCTTTGACCTTTTGACCCCAAAATCGATAGGGAACATCTTCATCCCATGGGTAGTCCATATATATGATATGGTGACTGTAGGTGGAAAGGATAACGCTTTAGAGCCCGGAAACCATATTGCTACTTCAATGTCCAGTGCGCGTGACCTTTGACCTTTTGACCCCAAAATATATAGGGAACATCTTCATCCCATGGGTAGTCCATATATATGATATGGTGACTGTAGGTGGAAAGGATAACGCTTTAGAGCCCGGAAACCATATTGCTACTTCAATGTCCAGTGCGCTTGACCTTTGACCTTTTGACCCCAAAATCAATAGGGAACATCTTCATCCCATGGGTAGTCCATATGTTTGATATGGTGACTGTAGGTGGAAAGGATAACGCTTTAGAGCCCGGAAACCATATTGCTACTTCAATGTCCAGTGCGCTTGGCCTTTGACCTTTTGACCCCAAAATCGATAGGGAACATCTTCATCCCATGGGTAGTCCATATATATCATATGGTGACGGTAGGTGGAAAGGATAATGCTTTAGAGCCCGGAAACCATTGCGTCTACAGACGGACGGACGGACAGACGGACAACCCGATTCCAGTATACCCCCCCCCCCCCCACAACTTGTTGCAGGGGGTATAAAGAGGCATCCTTGCTCGTCATTACCATGCTATTAGTTTGTCTACTTAATACCCAGAGACAGAGAAGAAGATTTTCAAAGAATTTCTACACTTTCACTATATGACCAATAGAGCCCCACCCTAACACAAGAACCCCTGCCCCAGGGGCCATGAATTTCACAATTTTGGTAGAGGGCTCAACGCTCATTATAATTATGCCCACAGTTTGGCTTCTTGATGTTCAGGAGTAAAGAAGAAGATTTTTTAAAATTACACTCATTTTGATGGTTTTTGCCCCACCCCTCAGGCCCCAGGGGGGCAGGGACCACGAATTTCACAATTTTTGTTCCCCTCCACCCACAAATGCTATATGCCAAAATTGGTTGAAATTGGTTCAGGGGTTTCAGAGAAGAAGCTGAAAATGTTCAAATGTTAACGCACGACGCACGTCGCACGACGCACGACGAACGACGACGGACAAAAACAGATAGCAATAGGTCACCTGAATGAATTCAGGTGACCTAAAAAAACACTTTTCGCTGTATTAACGATAAAACGCAGTAAAAACAACTGCGCATTGAAAGTGCGTTAAAGTGCGTGTTTGTGGGGCAAAGGTATATGCGTTAAAGTGCGTGATTGTGGGGCAAAGGTATATGCGTTAAAGTGCGTGATTGTGGGGAAGGGGGTTAAGGTTAGAGGTCAAAGTTCAAGGTTACAGTATCACAATAGGAAGAGATTGTAGGCAGGATACAAACCGAACCTATAAGCTCCAAATTAATGTAAGTTCGTACATTTGATCACCAAAATGAGGGGGAAATGCCTATTATTTTACAGGGTCAAGATGACAGCATCACTTAGGAAAACCTTGTAGGCAGTATACAGATTGAACTGTTGGGTCTAGGACCGTCTAACATTATACGCACACACTTTATGCCTAGCGAAGGATGTCTATTGTTTCTTAGGGTCAAAGTTCAAGGTCGTAGTAGCAGGATGCAGACCGATTCGTTGGGGCAAGGTCCATCAAACTTGGTACACCTACATCTTATGCCAAGTGAACATATTACATAGAAAGTACATGGTCTGTCTTGTTTTTACGATGCAAAGAAAGTATGTCACACCCTGATGATTGTTGATACTACTTGAAGCCAAGTTCTACAAATTATGGTGTAAGAAAAACACCCTATATTAGTTTTTCACGGGCGCATCGTGTACCGTTGACGGTACTTTTATTATGTTGTTTTATAACTTTAAGTATATAAACACCAACAGTTTCCCCCGCTAGTATAGCAATACATGTATTCCATTATCCCCTGCATATGAAGTTTATATTTCTTAATTGCTTCGATGCACAAGAGCTTGTTCTACGTATGATTAGTTTCTAAATTGAGACAGATTACTGACAAACAAGTTGGTGTTACAGAGATTTCAACAGTCGTTTTGACTATCTAATTTGCCAATACAACCTGTCATTGGATCCAATGCTGTCTGACATATTTCATAGGAATTGTTAGACCGTTTTGGTACACTGATTATAACTACGGATTACTCCGTTTACCTGATCAAGATATAGAGGTCATGGCGGGTGTAACCGGTTGACAGGGGATGTTTACTCGTCATAGAAACCTGATCTCACCTTTGGTATATCCAGGGATCTGTGCTTGCCGAACTCTAGTTTGAAATCTATTCTGAATTTCTTATAGGAGTTATGAGATTGATCACTGTTTATATTTTCACCTTTTCAAAATGGAAACGGATTAATCGTAGTCCAAATCACTATGTAAAGACTTGCCTAATATATAGTAGCGCATATGTCTGACTTTTCTTCTTCACAGCAGTTAATATTTTCATGAGGAGCAAATGTAACGTATTAAAAACGTGACATTTCTTTAGATCAGCTGTTGGTATGCATTGACAAATATAGTCTTAAAGTATGTTGATTGCTGTCTGACGTTTTTCATACCAATCGTTGGGTCGTTTTTACACACTGATTTTGACTTTTGACTATCTACCTGATCATGATATAAAGTTAACGGCGGCTGTGACCGATCAACAGGGGATGCCTACTCCTCCTTGGCGCCTTACCTCACCTCCGATGTGTCCAGGGATCCGTGTTTGTCCTACTCTTGTGTATTCTCTGTAGGAATGAGACTGATCACTGTTCATTATCTTCGCGTATTCATTAAACTAACCATGTCAAGAATATGTTGCTGTTATGATTGATTTTGGTAATATGAGGGTAAGTTACATGTAACTATATTGTACAATTCTTCAAAAATACATCTACACTCAAATATTTGTTACCGATATATCCATATGTTTAACACATCATTCACCGTTACACACACACACACACACACACACGGTAGAGTTAATTTGTATAGACTTATGATTTTATTGAGGAAAAAATTGAATTACAATACTAGAAAAGTATAAAAGAAAGTGTGGAAAAAGAGGTACGTGTCTAGATAAGAGGATGTTTAGCCAATGGAATACTAATTAAAACTGAATGTTTGATTAAGTAAATATTTCATTTAATTGTTATTTACTGAAAGGTTTGCTGATTGTATATGGAATTTTTCACTCATGTGGAGACGTTACCATTACTGACGAAGGGCTGCAAAATGTAGACATATGCTCGTCGCTTACGGCAGAGGGGCATCCTTATCGTGTCAGACCGGCCGAGGTTTTTGCGGTATCATCAGAAGGACTGGCCCATTTAGTCACTGTCCATTGTGTTCACCTTTCTTTTACAACAAGCAAGAGGTACTGATGACCTATTCTAAACCCTATCTCCACAAGTCTTTGGTGTACATGGTAATTTATTGAGAGAATGAACAATCTTCATCATGAAATCCGCTACCATATTTTTATTTACGTTTAAATCTATAAAACAAATGTCTTTGGCACTGAATTTATTCTTTTTCGTTGTTGTGTATGTATCCAAAAAAAATTTGCCTAACAGTATAAAAGTTTTAAAACCTGAATGAAAAAGAGTAGTAGCACTATGATACAATTAACAATCCAATACATTGTCGGGGTTTTCATTTGCCTGTTTTTGTTAAGTTTTCCAGCATTGAATACTTCGGAGTTAATAATGAAAATGTTAGGTAATTCGTTGATTTTTTACCATTACCGCATATATTTCTGTTCATTCCACTCATATAGACCAGAAAGGAAACAGTGTAGTATATGGTTTAAATTTCACAGGTCAAATAGCATGCAATGTCAAATTTATACAAATAGTAAAGAACAAAAAATACATGGCATAATAATTTTGAAAAGCAAGTGGTTTCACAACAAACAGGGTCAATTTCAGTAGACTCTTCGTGAATTAAAACGGTTCTTGCTATTATGATGTAACATTGAAAAATATTTTTTAAAATCATTTAACAAGCAATTTAGATTATTCATAATATCGGATGAGGCATGATTAGTTTAAATATTTCGGAGTCGACCATGTCTTCACAACAGCTGATACAGAGCCACCACTAGGCCGATGAAAACTAGGATTGGTGACGTCATCAATTTCACTACAAATCACAATCATTTAGGAGATGAGTGTGCTATCACATATTGGTTGAAAATGCATTTTATATTTACAACATATTTAATTCAAAGAGGTATTAGTTGTGGGAGTGATGACAACCATTTTTTCCTCAAAATATCTCAATAGCATAGGATGTATATTGATGACTAATAAAATATTTTATACACAAACAAAAGAAATTTAATAAAACTATTTTAGATAAACGTTCTTAATTTAAAGAAACATATAAGGAAGAATTATTGTCTTGCAAGAAATAATTATTTAATCACCAAAATTACACGGCCTGCTCTGAGGCTAAAAGTGTTTGAAATAATTAAATACTGGTACAGTGTATTACATGTACTGTATTACTCAAGTATATAATATAGAACGATTTCATTTAATTCAGTTTTTGGTAACAAAACGACAGCTAATGCCGATTTAACATAAAATTTTACATCTTTTATTACTTATGTACTACCTGAAAGGTTTTCAGCACACATGGCTATTACAGCCCCGGAGCAGCCAGCATATCCTGTCGTTTCGTCACTTCCGTCGTCACAGTCCGATGAGCAGTCACATACAAATGATTTATCGATACAGGTTATGCCTCCAGATTGACAAGTGAACCAACCAATGGGACACAACTGAAAAATATTTTTTTTCACGATTTAAAAAATATTCTCCTCACGAATCATTGCTGATATTCAGATGTTGAGGAAAAAAGAATTTTATTGTTCGGGTCCTTTATCACCTGTATGTATGTTCCCGCAGCAGGTGTCGGACAGAATTGACTATTACAGTCCCCTAACTCCTTCAGCGAACCAGAACACGACTTCCCGCCATTGGCTGGTTTGGGATTGGAGCAAGTTCTAGCACGTGACCTTTTGCCACCACCACATGATACAGAACATGTGCCCCACGCTCCCCATGTACTCCACGCTCCATCGACTGTGAAAAGAAAAACGAATGAGATATAGAAAACTATCTGATCATGTAACTAGTTACATGTAGTAGTATGCCAATTCTGCTTTACAAATGGCTTGTAAAGAATGATTTCTGAAAGATTTTATTTTCATTTTTACGTTGAAAACCTTTAAAATTCTGTTAATGAGAATATGACTACTGAATGAACTACTGAACACATACTTATGCAAACTTGTGTATTGCAGTCCTGAGTCTGCGATGTCGTTCCTACGCAATTGGCTCCACCATATTGGGGAGTAGGACTGGTGCAGCTGCGTGTACGTGTTTGTGTCCCTCCTCCACAGGTAACAGTGCATGTACCCCACGATCCCCAGTTAGTAAAACCGCCATCAACTAGATATTGTATAGGATTATACTTTTTAATCCAAATAAATTATTGTGTAATTTGCAATAGATGCTAAGCAAACAATATGTGAAATGATTGATGTTTTCCGCCACACTCAACAATTTTTCAGTTATATGGTGGCGCCCAGTTTTGTATTGGTGGAAGAAAGAACACAGATACAATGTACCTGGAAAGAGACCATCGACTTTTCGAAAGTAAACTGGGAAACTTTCTCACTTACCGGCGACAGAGGTGAGAGGTCGTGTGATTTTGAGCACGATGCTCTAACCACTCGGCCACAGGGGCCCCGATATGTGAAGTGTAAATGAAAATATATGAAATTTACATACTTGGACAGTTATGTGTGTTGCAGTCCTGACTAGAGGTCTTTGGTCCTGTACAATCCAGTCCTCCGTATTGAGGTGAAGGTTTGGAACAGCTTCTTGAGCGCGTCTGTGTACCTCCTCCGCAGGTAACTGTGCAAGATCCCCAATTCGACCACATATCCCAGCCCCCGTTAACTAAAAACATTTTATATAATAGATAAAAAGTGAAGATAACGAATGTAATAAATCTGATACAGAATACAAAATTATGAGATTATGGTTAAAATGAGAATTGTCTATGTAAATCATAAAGATGTGCGTAACTTACTCGGACAGTTCTGAGTGTTACAGACTTGTGTATTGGAAGAAAACCCTGAACAATAAGCACCGCCATATTGAGGAGTGGGATTACTGCAGGATCGGGATCGGGATTGGATTCCGCCACCACATGTCTCTGTACAAACACTCCACTGTCCCCATCCGGTCCAGAGACCGTCAACTGAAATAAGAGTACATTAGTCAACTCAAGACCATCCTTAGTTTAAAACTGAATGCAGTGAACCATTTTTTCCATTTAAGAATTGCAATGCAAGATATTGGAGATAAATATATCTCACGTTTCCTGTAGATGTTTTGGAGGTTCCATAGTCTTGATCTTTTATTACAAAAGTGTATTTATACTGTATACTTGAATTACTCACTTGGACAGAAATGTGTGTTACAGCTTCTCGAAGACACAGTTGACCCGGGACAATTTTGGCCCAGATATTTTGGCGCCGGATTGGAACATGTTCTGCTTCTTCTCTGTGTTCCACCTCCACACGTGACTGTACACGCTCCATAGGAACCCCACGATGCCCACTTACCATCAACTGTCGAATATATATAAAACCACGTGCTATTGAATACGTCACAGAAATATGAGATGATCGGGATACATGGAAATTATACAACCTGTTTAGATATTGAATCTTCACTGAATATAATTTTACTTAAGTAATTATGTTAAAGAATAATAACCATCCTCGAATTGTGTAAAATCGTTATACATATGTACACATGAAAAGGTAAATATACTTAACGAACAGTGATCAATCTCATAACTCCTACAAGAGATACAAAATTAATAGTTGGGCAAACATGGACCCCTGGATATACCAGAGGTGGGATGAGATGCTTAAGAGGAGAAAGCATTCCCTGTCGACCAGTCACACACGTTGTGGGCCCTGTATATTGATCAAATAAACGGAGTAATCCGTTGTCAAATAAATGTGTAAAGAACGGTCTAACAATTGGTATACGCGTTTTTCTGCTCATTTCAAATACAGAAGTAACAGTTACTCTCATCATAAATGTGAGAATAGTGACAGATTATTGCCATTTAAAGCTTGTATGCAGCGCAGATAAGCATGTTACAATATTTCATATTCTTCCTGTTCACTTCTACAGAACACCACTAATTATCAACTACACTGCTTCGGAGAGATAGAATTATTTACACAATGATGCTTGAAAACACAACACGTTTATCCACAGAAATGTTAAGCATGGCAAATATTAGAGGCACTATGCATCCAAGCACACTAATTTTCATTTCCCAAGGATTTGTTTGAGTATCATTTATTTGAACTATCGATATTTTTACCTGGTCAAAACACATTTTATGTATGTCGTTTCTTACATACGGATATTGAAGACGAATCACTCCGTTACCTGATCAAGCCATTTGTCTCACGACAGGTATCATCGGTCTAAAGGGATGCTTACTCCTGCTAGACACCTGATCCTATCTCTGGTGTGTCCAGGGACACGTATTTGCCGTACTCTTAATTTAGTATTCTTTACAGAATATATGAGATTGATCACTGTTCCTTGTCTTCATTTTGCTTTCAGTCCTAATTTTGAGGAGAAAAAGATAGTGTTCTTTATATCAACTACAATTTTAAAATCCCGTAGTTACTTACTGGGACAGAAATGTGTATTACAGCTTCTCGAAGAGACAGTGGATCCGGGACAATTTTTGCCCAGATATTGTGGCGCCGGATTGGAACATGTCCTGCTTCTTCTTTGTGTTCCACCTCCACACGTGACTGTACACGTTCCATAGGAACCCCAAGATGCCCATTTACCGTCAACTATCAACGGAAAGTTCAATGTCTTCGAATTATTTAAGACCGTGCAACATTAATGTATCTCATGTCTATAAAAAGATATTGAAAAATCAATTGATCTTTTCATGCTTTAGCATTTATATAACAAATTGTGATATCATTTAAGATTTGTATGAATTTATCCATTGGGATAAAGAGAAAAGACAATAATAACTATATTTTCACATCATTATTTCAAATCATTCGGACTCGATTTTGCATAAGTAAAGCTTTTGACATTATTTCTACGATTGAATTAAAGTTCTTACTCGGACAGTTGTGTGTACTACAGCTACGAGTTGAAGAAGATGACCCAGCACAGGATTTTCCGGAATATTTCGGTTCCGGATTGGTACAAGTTCTACTCTTAGTTTGTTGTCCTCCACCACACGTCACAGAACATGGACTGTAGACCCCCCATGACGCCCAATTACCGTCAACTGTCAAAATAAGGATCTTCATCCATATAAACAATAAAATAAAACCGTCATACACGCGTAATTGAAAATTGAACGCATATAGAAAATATAGATAAATAAGCATATAGTAAATATTCTAAAACGATAGTGAATTTATGATCTTTAAGACTTACATTCTGTACTTTTCTTCAGATGTATTTTAATAGGAAAAGTTTCCATAGTTATCTGCAAAATGTATTTTTTATTTAATGCAGAGCATTCCTAAAATTGACTTGGTCACTCACTAGGACAGTTGTGTGTGTTACAATCACGGGAAACTGTTGATGATCCGGCACAATCATTTCCGGAATATTGTGGTGCCGGATTGGAACATGTTCTGCTTCTCATTTGACTTCCGGTACCGCATGTGAGAGAACAAGCTCCGTAAGAACCCCAGGAGGCCCAGTTACCATCAACTTACAACAATATCAATGCATAATCAATTTGTCTGTTCAATGATCAGAATATATAGAGTCTGTTTTATAAGTTAGAGAGTTTTCACTTATTCTTAAATAGTGTATCTCGACTGCTAATACTCACTTGGACAATTGCCTGGGCTACAACTTCGAGAGGATGTGGAGGACCCGGAACAATCTCTTCCGGAATACCTTGGGACTGGGTTGGAACACGTTCTTTTTCTCGTCTGACTACCGGAACCGCATGTGACAGTACAGGCACCATAGGATCCCCAGGATGCCCAGTTACCGTGAACTTACAAAAAGTGACAAAATCGATTATATCAATCGTCTTTATTTTCACGTACACGTCCTCTATTGAGATTATCATGGCTAATTCATAAAGTTAGCAGTAGGGTTTTAATCATCATTGATCCAGTTGGCGATTGCAAATTCCAGAAATTCAAATTTTGGTAATAAAGAGTTGCTGACCAATTACAAGAAAAGAAATCATTTGTTCAAATAATAGTCTGTTTATACGACAATTATATAGTTGTGTAAAAGTGTTTAAACAAATATCTACTCCGTGCAGTATTCTCTTCATACAATATATTCAACTTCTGAAAACAAATCAGCGTTTTACATATACTATAATTTATCTCTATGTACGTACTTGGACAGTAGTGGGTGTTGCAGCTCTGAGACGATGAAGAAGACCCAGAACAAGATTTCCCGCCATACTGAGGGACAGGGTTTGAACAGGATCTACTTCTTGATTGTGTTCCTCCGCCACAAGACTTAGTGCAGCTTCCATAGGATCCCCAGTTACCCCAATTACCATCGACTAAAATTAAATTAACGTATATATATATATATGTGTGTGTGTGTGTGTGTGTGTGTGTGTGTGTGTGTGTGTGTGTGTGTGTGTGTGTGTGTGTAAAAATATAAAACTGTATCTATACCGAAATACACACGCTTTTCTGTATTAAACATTAGATAAAGTGCTTGTGCCTATTTAACATAAAGTAAGTATCCTTGTATACTGATAAGCTAACAAAATATATGAATATATTAAACACAAAATACCCATCGATCATTTTAGTTGTTTCTTAACCCAAGCAAATTCGAAGTGAAAGTCCAGTAAAAATGGAATATTGTCTCTTATCCTTGATACATGTGGTACGTGTTCATGATAAATGGTTTGTTTCAAGTATTTGAAGGAAGAAATATGGAAAATTAATCTGATAACTGACTATATCTTACTGGGACAGGCTGATAGTGTACACGTGGCTGAAGACGTAGAACTTCCTGGACAGTTACTTCCGCCGCCTGTTGGCGCTGGGTTGTTACAGGATCTGGAGCGAGATTTCTTTCCGCTTCCACATGTCACAGAGCATGCACCGTAGGAACCCCATGAACCCCAGTTTCCATCAACTGCCAAATTATGAACACCATTGACTACACATTGTAAAACTATGTTTCATTTACCAGTAAACGATTGTTAATTCTTAACGGTACAAATATATTACTCAAATGAACTTTGCTAATTACAACAATGTGTGTGTAATCTTTTTACCGTATATTTAAATAAAACACATTGAAAACTCGCCTCGGCATGGATTTGTCGGGGTACAAGAAATAGTTTCACTTCCAGTACCAGTACATTGTTTTCCGTCATAAGCCGGGGCCGGATTCGAACACGTTCTTGTTCGAGTTTTAGTTCCAGAGACCATGTGCGAGGTTGGCTGGCATGTTACAGAGCATGCACCGTATGAAGACCACGACGTCCATTTTCCGTCAACTGAAAGACATCGTTGATTTAGAAATTATTCAATCCTCTCCAATGAAAATAGAACTGATTCAGATAATTTTTTCCTTCTATTCAAATCACATTTTCACTCACTTGGTGGTGGTTTTGCACAGTCTTCGTTGACTTTTCCGTCACCATCATCATCTGTAAAACAAAATTTAAAAAGTCAAACCTAGAAAATGCAATCAGGAAATTACCCCTCAGCTTCTGAGCCCAAATGAACAGAATGTTCTATGTGCGTTATTGGTGCAAAAATATTATATATTAAACTTGTCCAGTTGATATTCTTAATGTCGATTCAAACTAAGGGTTTGGAAAGGATCCCATGTTGTAGTGGAATAATTATTTATTCACAAACCTCTGAATCTGTATGATTTCAACTTTTCAGTTTCATCTAATGTATTGTCAATTTACATCCCTATATGTGTATTTCAATTTTGTAATTTATCATACAAGTACTCATTTAAATGCTGTAAATGCATTTATCAAGATTATTTGATGCATATGTAAAACTTATACGGTACCAATTTTGATGCACCAGATGCGCATTTCGACAAATAATGTCTCTTCAGTGATGCTCAACCGAAATGTTTGAAATCCGAAATAACTATGAAGTTTTAGATCTAAATATAGCCAAAAACAGCGTGCCAAACAAGTGGAGCCAAATTCGTCCAAGGATAAGAGCTATGCATGAGGGAGATAATCCTTAATTTTGAAATATCAAATAGTCCATACTTAGTTAAGATTGATTAATAAAATTCGTACCGTATATGAAATAAATCTGGTTCGAACTATCTCACCGTTCCCATCGTAGACAAATCCGCCTAACGGGGAACGAGTTAACTTTTCATTCTGCTGAAAACCTTAGATTGTACACATTGTGAAAAATAATCACAAAGACAATCCATCGCTAACAAGTTAATTTACTAACATCGTTCAATCGTATATGTAGCCAAGCAATCGTTTACCAATGCAGCGACAGAATGAAGCCAAAGAGGAACACAGAGAAGCAAGCCTGATTGATTGATTGTGATTCTGAAAAGTGAAGATAACGAACAGTGATCAATTTCGTAATTCCTATAACCAATACAATAAAATGTCCCTTCCAAAAATAGAATCGTCACCATTGTCAGCGATGGGCTGCGAAACTTTGGCCTGTGCTCGGCGCTTGTAGTCGTTTGGCGGGGACCGTATGGGATACGTTCATCGTGCCACGCCTACTGTGACTCGGATCGTCGGTTTGGTGGCCTCTTACAACAAGCAAGGGGGCTTTGGACCTTTCCAACCAGGATCCCCAAGAGACTCGAGCTCGGGACAAGAACGGCATGCCAGCCAAGGCAGTGAAACACGGTAACGTCATGGTCCATCCCCCTCCCGGAAAGCAGAATGTTTCCATTCAGCAGGCGATAGAGGTTAAATCCCGGACGAACGCTACTCTCCTTTTGCAAGGTCAAACTGGCGAGTCACTCCATTTATTTAACATTCCATATTAATATTCACTTAGTTCCTCAGTACTCCCTTGCTTGTCGTAGATGGTGACTACATGGGGCGGTCCTTCGGATGAGACCGCAAAAGCTGAGGGTCACCTGTGTTGCCCCAACGTTGGTAGTTAAACTAGCACACTGGCCGCCTCCCCAGTTCCCCACAAAAAATTTCCATGCGACCCTTTCTACCATATATGTAAAATTTCATCCTGTTTCTGATTACAATTAATAATATACAAACTTGTATCACTTTTGTTAATTCAGCTGCTAAGTAGTTTAACAGGGATAACAGGATAGCCATCTAAGCTTCGACATACCTACTGGGTTTATTCAGATATTAGGTCAATGTCAACTATTCAATTCAGAAGGTCAAATGTCTTGCTGCTGGTTGTGCTGTATATTAAAGTTTAATTTCAGCAGAACAGCCCCTCTAGTCATGAACAATTTATTTTTAAAACAAAATGGCTGATACCGTTTGTACCGTTTACGAAATAAGTCTGGTTCGAACTATCTCACTGGAGACAATTCCGCCTAACGGGGAACGAGTTAACTTTTCATTCTGTCGAAAACCTTGGACTTAACCAACTGTGAAAATATTTTCAATTTTGTACTTTACCATACAAGTAGTAGAGAATTTGAACTCATTTTTATACTGTAAATGCATTGATTTTGGTTGATGTATAACACAACATCAAATTTTAAGAACGTCTATATCAATTTATCCGAAATCTTGTGTAAAACATTTTTGACCTATAATTAAAAAGAATTACTTTATCCTACACTTTTCTAAATCTCATCTTAAGTCTTGAAACATGATATTGTAAATAAAATGCAAGTTGAAAAGCTGAAAATACTCCTACTATTCAGTCAAATTCTATAAAATGAAATTTTCTTCACTTTAAGTGCAAAAAATTATTTCAAATCTACTGTCATTATTTTTTCTTTATTTATATTTCATATAACATGAGTCTATATTAATTATTAATTTGTTTTGTTTATGTTGACTTTAAACCAATAGACAAACGTATGCGAATAAATCAAATGAAAGTTTTAAAAGCAGAAACGTCAAGTCGAACTCACTGTAGTTCAATACTAAGCATTATGACCCTGTTTTTATTTTCTTTCTGTTTTCTATAATTACCCTTTAATGTAGAAACTAAAGATATACTTTCAAAAAATTCACAATACTACAAAACTCAGACTCCAACCATTTTAACAATTTCCGATAACACTGACCTTTGTTTTTGTTTTCCGGAGTACAGAGTTCCTCATCAATCTTCCCGTCACAATCGTTGTCGATACCGTCTCCAGTTACAGTCGGCGTAGGAATACATATCTAGAATAACAAAATATATACACCACATACATTATTCATAAGTACAAGGTTTCTAGAATTTGAATTCCTCCTGTTGAACCACTTAATGACATATTTCATTGTCTTTTGCATTACTACTTCAAAATTATTTCTTATTTTTAAAGGATGGCGTATTGTTATAAGCATCTCTCGAAGAAAGATAAATAATTTAACTTACGGCATTGACTTTCGCCATTCTCATACCAGTGGTAAAACCGTATGTTTCCAGGGGAGCTTTTCCGTACATAAACCCTCCAAAAATAGCAATAGGGGATATATGTCGAACAGTGTGAGTTCCCTCTGATATCGATATGTATCCTCCGACAAGTGTCGTTCCAGAGATTCTCTTAAACTGTGTGTTGACAGGGAACGATTTGCCATTAAGTCTGAGACCTGAGGCTTCCCTTTCCTCTACAATGAACATGAAGTAATTTTCGTACGACCCTCGGGAGTATTTTGGAGTGGCGAATGTGTAATCAGCACCATATTGTTCACACGGCGGAATGATCATCATAGCGGGATCCGAAGGTTCGCTTGAGCTGATCTGGGATTGGACAAATTGAACCAACATGATGGGTTTGTCTGCGACTACCCTACAGTAAGCCTTTGACGATATTACCTTCTGCACGACACCTCCCTTCTTGGAAATGGTGAAAGAAGACGAGTAACCGCCCGATATGGTGACTTTGGTGTTGTCTTCGCTAGCGATGAATTTGAAATAGTCCCCAACGGTTCTCAGGGGAATAGGGACAGTAGCAAAATTTTTACCCCATGTGTTTACAGGAGTAAGGTGTTCAACCAAGTGATCCTGAGACCCGCCTTTTCCGATGTTTGTTTTCTTGTTTCCAGAGAAAACTGATATGCGTTTATTAGCCGTAATGAAACTTCCACTAAGGTCTCCATTTGTAGAAAGTTGCCATGTGTCGTATTTATTAAGATTTTCTTTCACCGTATTACCCTTGTAATACTTTTTTTTATTATAATACACATATCTGTTCCCCATGTATTGACCAATGGTGACGCTGACCGACGTGGAATCCTCTACCCCGACAACCAACATCTCGCACTCCCGATATGGCGGGTACCAGGAGACGGCGTAATACTCATCTGACAAAACATCAACTGGAAGACCTACAAAACCGTCGTTGGAGTTTCTCTCCTTGTTGAAACCGTAAATGACGATTTCGTCCGTGCCTGTGATTCTGATACCTTCAATATTCAACATATATAGAATTATATAAGTTTTTGTACTGTACATCATCTGTAGTTTCAGTGAATTAGATTTCTTCCACACAACAAATCTGAAACCCATATTTGCAATATATGGATGGATCAATGGAGATGGATTGTTTGTTTTGTTTGTATATTGTTTACGCCCCCATTCTAGTATTCTTCAGCAGCTATTAGTGAACAGCTACAAATTTTAACCTATACATGGTGCTCAGGGTCGGCATCGAATCCGGGAATTCCGATTCGAAGCGTTATATCCACTAAGCTGCCACAAAAGATAACAGAGATGCATGGTGGAAATAAATGGATGGATATAAGCATTGATAAGAATTACCAAGAAATTAAGTGGGTAGATCACGTGATTAAATTATGTCAAATCATGGGGGCAATCAGAATATTTGATTACAGGTACATTGAACTTACCGTTCCACTTTATATCTTAATTAATTCATTATGTACCTATGTCTTTGAAACAAACAAATCTGACACTAACAATCCAACGTACATTTGGGCGACATAGTGACCTCATTATCCTGTAATATTCCATCATAATTTTTACTTTTTTCGAACTTTAAAAAAATGTTGTTATTTTTCTGAAATTTTGTTTTGCTTTGGACGAAGTAAAAGCATAAAAAGTGGGGAGTCGTAGATATCTTAGTGTTCAGAAAAATAGAAACGGTGCTCATGATTTAGCTAGACCTTATGCTGTGGATCTGTTATTGGAAAATAATCAGCCTTCTTTATCTCTATGTTACCGATTGATTTTTGTTATACCGTGGTCCAATGTTTTTACTTCTAGTGTAGTGGTTTGACATTTGATCTATAAACAACGTCATCGGAAATTGATCTTACTTAATATTGGTGTGTTTACATAACCAAATCAAAGTCGGAAAACATTCCTTAAAAACTGATACATGTATATATGTATCCATATTGTGGTTTTTCAATGAATGATTAGCATAATTGTATATGTGCTTTGAAAACTTTCAAGTTATTTAATATCCTCTCTCTTTCTTTCTCTCTCTCTGTATATATATATATAGCGAACACTTTGACAACTGTGCTAGAGGCAACTACAGCGTATTTCCATTTTATAAACTTAAAACAGAATCAACATCCATGAGACTTGCTAAAGAAAATTATTTCATTAAACTGTTTTCTCCTAAACTAAACAAACTTTAATCAATTCTGATTGTTAAACCTCTTAATTCATCAACTTTTATCATGTTAATGTTCATGCTTATTTTGTCCAAGTCACCTTTCCCGAATTTTTTGTATTATGACGTCATGTATGTATTCCCTCCTCGCAAAGACTATCATGACGTCATGACGTCACAATAGACGTCTCTAAGATAAACAACTTTGTATTCATTATTTAAAATTTGTATTCACCTGAGGATGGATGTTAAAATCCAGAAAGCGCTAGTGATTTAAATATATTTTGGAACTGTATATTTTCCTGATTTTTTTATTGAATTATATATATATATATATATATATATATATATATATATATATATAGCATGTGACAGTGTGGCTATAATTCCATCGTCATCGAAAGCAAGTTTTTAGACTTGCCTAGATGGTCGAACGGTCTAGTGCACTGGGTATCCAAATCATGTGAAATTGTGTGTGTGTGTGTGTGTGTGTGTGTGTGTGTGTGTGTGTGTGTGTGTGTGTGTGTTGTGTGTGTGTGTGTGTGTAAGAGAGAGTGTGTGTGAAAGAAAGAGAGTAAATAAATGGAAGAAATGTCCATCATTATAGAGATCAGTCTCATAAATCTTACAAAATTTGCAAAATAACAAAATGTGCAATTGTAATAATACACACATGTATAACGATAGATAAATAAATAAATATATAGAAATATGTAGATAGATCGATGGATAGACATCTTGATAAATGGATGAATGTAATTACGATGATATATCAACGAATGAATAAATATTCAGATACATGTATATCGAAAACAAAATAGTTGCATGTAGTTAAATACATGTATTATATTCGAAAATTGCTGAAAGAAAAACTCTGTAGAGCGATATATACCCTTGCTGCTTTTACTTGATCCAACCATTCTTATTTTGTTGTTAAAAAACAGCTGCTTGACTTGACCAGCTGTGATGGTAAAAGAAGCTGATATTTTTGGACTGGAACTCTTTGGGGAATCTACTTTTACACTAACCACGGTAGTGCGGGAAGTTGTGACGAAGAGCTCACATTCATAACTGGTTCCATAGTTATCCATGAAACCTATAATGAACTCTGTACCCCTGTTATCAGGAGCTCCTACAAATAAGCAGTAAGAAAATATATATTTAGAATAAAAAATCAGAAGTAAAATCTGATTTGAAATATCACTCTGAAACACTAAATTTTTATTAGAACTATATTCCTAGTCTACACTTTTCGTTTGTAATCAATATTTTTGCTAAATAATGGACTTTCTCATTGCTTTACAGTTTTCATCTTTTTGGAGTTACCATCTATTCATTCTGTAAAGTGGCCATATTATTCTTACCTAAAACTACAGTGATGCTAGCCAGTACGGCTATCGCCACCAAAATTAGGGCATCTAAAATCAAAATATGAGAATGTAAAGATCAGGTATTGAGTTAAGAAATATGATTTAATTTGACACTGGTCAGTATTTGACACTATGTTATTAACCATGCATTTCAAGGGCGGATTATCCATATACTTTCGAAAGAGTGGTGGTCCTTCCGTTAATGCAATGGTGTAAAGCTCGGTAATGTTGAAATCTAGCCTCTTGGTCGGACGAAAGAGCGGGGGAAACTCGAAACTTTGAGAATATTTTTCATTTTAAAACGTTAAAGAATAAAGTTTGTTATACTCTCAATTTTATATTATTTATATGGTTTATGAGACTGATCATCATAGTTCTTCATTGTCTCCACGTTTTCATTCTTTAGAACAAACTATGGTTGTTGCTTTTTTTCAAAGTTATTGCAGCAATTCCTTTCTTAAATAATTGCATTATTCTGACATGATTCTTTAGAATAAAATTACTAATACATTTTGTGAAATACTTACCCATTTCACAACTGTTTTCAATATGCAATTTGTTGGAGAGTTGGGTAAGATTTATAAGCTGTTTAGCAATGTATAACCTTAATCTTGTAATCGTGAATTTAATCACCTTAACTGCATTAGGGTGCTTTTGTGATGACAAAAGTGCAATAAAGTTCTTTTGGTTTAGGGTTTCAGCTAGCATAAAGCGAATTTTAGTTTCAGTTGAAATCGCTTTGGATTGCAGCGTTTTGGTATTAAAACACCTGTATTGGGAAAGTGTTGTCTTTAAAATGTCTTAAGTTTGTAATGTCTTTAAATGAATGTTATTTACACTTTTTTTACATTATATTTTAGTTGACACCAGATGAAAATCATAGGTACTATATTATCTTCCCTGATTTATTGAATAATTACAAAGAACGACAAAACGAATATTAATCTCATAAATCCTATCAAAATACGAATTTGAAAGTAGGGCAAACATGGATACATGACAACACCATAGATACTATCAGAAATAGCCATAATTTGTTGTCATATAACCTTTTAATCAGTTACATCTCCCATGTGTCCTATATGTTGATCTGGTAAACGGTGTAATACGTAATCAAAATCAGAAGGACCTAACAATTTCTATGAAACATAAAGAAGTGATAAAAGAATTAGATAGGTTACATGAGGAATATGTTTTGGTTCCAGCTGATAAAGCTAGTAACAACATTGTCTTTGTTTGTAAGGCTTATTATTATAACTGTATTTTAAACGAATTTGACATTAATTTCACTTTTTTTTTATCGTACTTACACTTCAACTGCCCTTTCAAAACAGGGAATTCTTCAAAACCATGCTTCAAGTTTAGATACATTTAATATTCCAGTCAAAGGGTGGAATAAATGTGAGTTACCGTACCTATACTGGATTCCTAAACTACATAAAAACCCTTACAAAGAAAGATACATTGCTGGATCCAGTAAGTGCTCTAACAACCCCCTATATTTGCTCCTCACAAAAATATTAACAGCTGTGAAGGAGAAACTTCAAACTTACTGTGCGACTACATATGAGAGAAGTGGTGTTAATCAAATGTAGATATAAAATTCAAAAGAACATTTAATAAACTTGAAATTAAAGACTAGACTTTTTTGCCATCATAGACAGTTGCTTCTTCAACAAAAATGGAAAAAGAAAATATTCATATCTAGTGATCAGTCATCCAAAACATTACTTTGTTAAACACCACTCTGATTCCACGCACAAGTACTCTGAAGTTGAAATAAAAAATATGCTAGAGTTCCTCATTAACAATATCTCCGTGGTCTTTGGTGATCAGGTCTTCTAACAGTCTATTGGAATTCCCATGGGCACGAATTGTGTTCCTTTGTTAGCTGACAGGTTTCTATATTCATATGAAGCAGAATTTATTCAAAAACTTATACGCGAGAAGAAAAAATATCTTGCTGTGGCCTTCAATTCGACATTTAGATATATCGACGACATTTTGCCTATTAACAATAATAACTTTCATTCATATGTCGATTCAATATATCCCTGTAAGCTCGAAATAATTGATACCACAGAGCAGTCCACTTCTGATTCATACTTAGATATTCTATTGAAAAGTGGACATTAACGGCAAACTGACAACTTAACTTTATGACAAACGGGATGATTTCAGCTCCTCCATCGTCAACTTCCCATATTTATGTAGCAATATTCCATTATCACCTGCATATGGTGTTTATATATCTCAACTGATTTGATACGCAAGAGCTTATTCTGCGTATATTCAGTTTTTAAATCGTGGCAAGCTACTGACAAACAAGTTGATGGTACAGGGGTTTGAACAGCTTCGATTGAAGTCAGCATTTCACAAATTCTATGGTCGTTATAACGATCTAGTTCGTCAATACAACCTATCACTGGGTCAAATGCTGTCTGACGTGTTTCTTACCGATTGTTAGGCCGTTCTTGGCACACTGATTTTGACTACGGATACCTTCGTTTACGTTATCAGGATATAGGGCTCATGGCGGGTGTAACCGGTCTACAAGGGATGCTTACTCCTACTAGGCACCTGATCCCACCTCTGGTGTGTCCAGGGGTCCGTGTTTGTCCAGCTATCTATTTTGTATTGCTTATAGGAGTTATGAGATTGATCACTGTTGTGTATCTTCACCTTTCATCAGCATTCCACTTGATGATAGGTTTTATTTAAATAAAATTATACCGACCTTATAATTTGTGAAATGTTGACTTTTAATATACAAGACTTTTGAAAACCCTGCAAAATCAACTTATCTGTCAGTATCTTGTTTCGATTGATTATCCGCAGAACATATTTTCGCGTTTAGAAACATAAACACTCTGGGAAGCTAATGTCATCCCTTGTATCAAGATCCTTTAAAGTCTATTTTCAGTACAATATTCAAATATGAATCAAATGTAAAATACTCTGCGATATGTTTTGATTGGGGTTCACTGGGATACCCCTAAACGACATATGATTGAAAGTGAACATTGTTAATATGTGTCTTGTAAAACGAAAATAAAAACGAATAAAAAGAAACAATGTAGTGCTCCTCATGGATGTTGAAATTATTTAAGTGTTACATATGGTTGAGTAGATTGACCCTGGGGGTACTGATGACCTATTTAGTGGCACTTACGTAAATAATGAGGTTCGGATGATATTCTCGGCAATGTAAGGTTTCCAAGTTTTTAAGAACTATTTTTGATTTGTTGCACGTCTTTATGATTACATGTAACTAAATTGTTGACATCGTTTATCATTCAAAAATGTAGAAATCAAAATTATTCATGTTACAATTGTGCTTGTGTCATGTATATAATTTGATTCAAACTTTTATTTTGCATCACCTGTATATTGTGTATATATTTCTCAACTGATTCGATACTCAATTCCTTGTTCTGGGTTTGGTCAGTTTTGAAACTGACGAACATGTTGATTGTACAAGGGATTTAACAGTCCCGTTTACAGTCTGCATTTCGCAAATTCTATGGTCGTTGTAACATTCTAGTTTGCGAATATAACCTATCATTGAGTCAAATGCTAACTAAGATGTTTAATACCGATTAATATGCCGTTCTTGGCACATTAATTTTGATTACGGATAACTCCGTTTACCTGATCAAGATATAGGACACTTTACGGGTGTTGCCGGTCGATAGGGGATGCTTACTCCTCCTAGACAGCTGATTCCACCTCTGGTATGTCCATGGGTCCGTGTTTGCTCAACTCTCTATTTTGTATTGCTTATAGGAGTTATGATATTGATCATTGTTTGTTATCTTCACCTTTCATAAGGTTAATTATTTGTATTTTTACATCCCAGGAAATTTCACTTCGTTAGATGTAAGGCAAAATGAAATGAAATGTTGTAATTACGATCATCATATTTAGTCTGAACTCTTATTATTTGCGCATGAGATTGCCTATATGTTAATGGTTAGGGTTTTCGTAAGTATCATTTAAAAATGTCCGAAATAGGTGGAATAGCATATGAAATAAAGCATTTATTCTACTATTTTCATTGAGGTCAAGTTACAGGTGACAGTACTAGGCCTTCAAATAGTTCTAAATACCGAGATTCACTCAAAATTTAACCTCTTGTCGATTGATATTTTCTTCTACATTTTGTCATGGTAGAAATCGTATTCTTACATCTCATCAAGTTAAGGTTACAACCACAATATTTCACTTGAACGTTTAATGCTGTAACAAATTCCTCTCGGGTTTCCTTTTGATGCTGTATTCTACATTGGAAGGTGAACCTCCTGTTGCTTTTCGGTTGTAGTAAGTTTGGAATTTCGTAACGTTTCCAATACGTTCCCAATTGCTTTTCCTCTTCATTTGGTATTTGCTAGGTACTATAACCATTTTTTAACTATTTTATCATTCCCAACTCATGAGATACTTTCATGTTTTCTTTCTCCGATATTTTGTTAAGCGGTATAATGATATTCAATGACAGGAACGTAGGTCTGAAAATGAAAATATCAAGTTCAGATCATATTTACTTAATGATCGGACGTAATGTTCAGTTAGATAGCTCGTGAACCATAACTGTTTAAAGTCGACATGCGTTAATTCAATTTAAATTCACTTTTACCATGGTGATATAATTTTTGTAATATGGTCATTTTATCATTACAAGTTAATCAATGGAATGGAATTCATTTGGAATTAAAATATAATGTAAAGGTAAAATGTCCACTAACCAAATAGTACACTCCTCATCAGTAAACATTCCATACCCTATATCAGGAAATAAAGACGTCAATTCTTTTAAAAACTGGATTAATCAAGAATGTTTCTCGATGGCAGTTATTCAAAATCCATATCTTTAGCCACAGTAAAATGCTCTGTCAACGAAATTGTTAATGCAACACAACTGATTTAAGAACATATGGACACCACTCAAGCAACGGAAACTATCTTCCTGAGAAATCACAGCCTTAGATCTAAACGAGTATTCTTATCTTAGGAATTCCTTAAGTGCCAGGATCCAACAGTAAACGCATTGAAGAAATTTACAATACGTTCGTCGGTTATATTCTAGCAAGTGATGTCCATATGGGAAAAGTGTGGGCCTGAAACTAATGAACTCTATCAACTGCCAAACAAGCAACTTCCAAACATCCAATGCATGAAAGGTTAAGATAACGAACAGTAATCAATCTCATCTATGTTACTGATGAATGATGAAAACAAAGTCAACATTTTCCATAGGATACAAGTATGTCATGCAGTCGACTGAAAGTTTACTGATTGGTATGGAAACGTGACTGAATGGCAAAGGTCTGCCCTACAGTCACCTTTCAGTTTAGTGAATGACAAATTCATTTTGTGTTCTACGTAAGATTATGAAATTTAGAAACAAAAATAGCACCGGAGAGTATATTGCATACATTTTCAGAGTGGATGTGAAATTTTAGGGGATCAACTTCTCGAAAACATTGCTCTTGTAATAGGTGAAGAAAATTATATGAGCGCATCATCAAAGTGTTATAATTTACATTCGCTAGTAGTGTTATAATAGGTTCCTTCCATTTCGAACGACTTACCAGCAAATCGTAGTCACATTTCAAGACAAAACAGTGCTTATGATGTTGGACCCTTGCATAACATTTTGTGTAATAAACCATATAGTGAAAATACGAAGATAACAATCGGTGATCAATCTCATTTCTATAAGGAATACAAGATTAAGAGATGGATTGGATATACCAGAGGTGGGATCAGGTGCATAGGATGAGTAAGCATTCCCTGTCGACCGGTCACATTCGCTGTGAGCCCTATATCTTGATCACGTAAACGGAGTTTTCCGATGTCAACATCAGTGTGTCAATAATGGTCTAACAATTGGTTTGAAACACGTTAGATAGATTTGACCCAATGACAAGCGTGTTTTGCCCAACTATCTATTTTGTATTGCTTGTAGGAGTTATGAGATTGATCACTGTTCGTTATCTTCACCTTGCATTGGCAAACTAGGTCATCATTACGACCATATAATTTGTAAAATATTGAAATGCTTCTTCATCCTCTTGGGCATATCTGGCTTCATGGTAGCATGGACATAATTAGTTTTAGATGATAGTAAACTGGTTATCGCCCAATCGGTCAGCACTGTTGAATTTCCAAGAAAATTCCATCACTGAGACTAAGTCTACATGAAGTACCATTGTTATGTTGATGATACTCTACCGTTAGTCATGTAAGACTATTCACAGAGTTAACAGTATTTCATTTGTCATTTAAAAATTGATATAATATCCAGTTGAATGAATATTTTTTACTTTACATATAAGGTACAGCATAAGAAATATAGAGCTGCTTGAACAATATTAACAAATTAGACAACATAAAAACAAAAACAATGTGTCATCAATTGTCAAACAACCAGTAATCTGTTTTGAAACTAGTGCATTTTTACAAATATACAACGTAATGTACATTGTTTTTATAATAAACATTAAAAATCACCATGGGTACAACATGTTTAGTTTGATCTTTATGCGATTGCTTGCAGAATAAAGGTGGAAATAACACAGAGATGAGCTCCTATTCGGTGTCTTTACAACAGCTGATACATTGCCATCAATACCAAACAGAAAACAAGGACTGGTGATATCAACAACTTCCCTACAAATAATGCAAAATTTACATTATAGTTGTTTTCTCTCAAAATACATAACATATTTCGAAAACATGCATGCATATAGAAATTTAAATCATATTCTGAAACAATGTAGTTTGTAGTTATATATGATCAAAGTAAAATTGACTAACCTGTACCATTTTCAGCACACATAGCAATAACACTACCAGAGCAGCCAGCATATCCAGTTGTTTCGTCACTTCCGTCGTCACAGTCTGATGAACAGTCACAGACAAATGATTTATCGATACAGGTTATTCCCCCAGATTGACATGTAAACCACCCAATGGGACACAACTGAAAATTGCAAAATTAACAATACTTGTTGAAATATCATATAATTCCACCAATAAAATTTTCAAAATTTGCAGCAAACATTTTAGGAGGCAGTAAAAGATTGTAATATACAGTTTGAACGTTACAAATCGGCAATATCGAGTTCCAAATAAAAGCATCGCATGGAATAACCAATTGTATAAAGTTCAATAGAACTTCTTATATAATTCCATGAAACTTTTCACAAATGATAAAGGAAGCAAATCATTCTATCAAGGATAGAGCTACAAAAGAGAGCATTCTCTTTACTCCAGACAATACATTGTAGATATAAAATGAGAGAAGACCACTAAATCGTTTCTTGATTTTAAAAAGATAATTTAAACAGTATTTTATCATGTACAACATAATGAGGATTAGACATAAGGAGTAATACAGCTTTTTCTTCTTCATAGTTTTATAAGTGTAATAGTTACACGTATCAAATTTTGATTGAAAAAGCTTTTATTCGTAAAGCTGGAAAGGTTTGATATCTTATTCGATCATCATACCCTCAAAATGACCCAGGTATTCTTTTAAATGACAGAGAGACATTCGAAGGGCGAAAGTAAATAAGGCACATACTACGTGAATATAATTTACATATTGATTTTCCTCCATTCATTCACGTTACCTGTATATAAGTTCCCGCAGCAGGTGTCGGACAAAATTGACTGTTACAGTCCCCTAACTCCTTCAGCGAACCAGAACACGACTTCCCGCCATTGGCTGGCTTGGGATCAGAACAGGTTCGAGATCGTGACCTTTTGCCACCGCCACATGATACAGAGCACGTGCCCCATGCTCCCCAGGTACTCCATGCTCCGTCAACTATAAAGTTAAATAATGATTTAAAACGTAATGGTTTGACCAGTGAAATCTACTTAATCCGACATACACTGGGAAACAATTTATGTTGGAATACACAATTCGTCAACATGAAAGGAAAAGACAACGAGCAGTGATCAATTTCATAACTCCTAAAGGGAATACAAAATGAGGAGTTGGGCAAACACGGACCCCTGGATATACCAGAGGTGGGATCAGGTGCCGAGGAGGAGTAAGAATCCCCTGTCGACAGGCCATGCCCTTCGTAAGCCCTATGGCTTGATCAGGTAAACGAAGTAATAAACAGTTTGAAAAACAATATATGTATGGAATTATAGTAAGAGTCGCAACGGATTGCACATGTGTCGGATTAGGCAGTTTTCACTGCATTCATGAATATTTGTCAAGGAGTATGTTGGTTTACACATGCATAATCCATTTAGACAAAAAAGTTTCTTTAAAACAATCATACAATACAATATATGATTTGTTATTTCATATACGTTGCAACTACACCATTTAAATGACACAGATGCGTGTTTTTGCAATACAAGTATGATACACTATTTAATATATCCGAGGATACACTTACTTATACAGACTTGTGTATTGCAGTTCTGAGTCTGAGATTTAGTTCCCGCGCAATCAGCGCCGCCATATTGTGGAGTAGGACTGGTACAGCTGCGTCTGCGCGTTTGGGTTCCTCCGCCACACGTCACAGTACAGGTTCCCCAGGATCCCCAGTTTGAAAAACCGCCATCAACTATAAAACATCAACTCTTTGAAACAAATGATATTGCTTGATGGGCGATAAATAGTTACAGACAAAACGAAATCAAAACATTTAAAATTATATAAAAGGCGAATACTTGGACAGTTATGTGCGTTGCAGTTCTGTCTCGATGTCTTTGATCCTGAGCAATCTAGTCCACCGTACTGAGGGGAAGGTTTGGAACAGCTTCTTGAGCGCGTCTGTGTACCTCCCCCGCAAGTAACTGTGCAAGAACCCCACCTAGACCATGTATCCCAGTCCCCGTTGACTAAAATTAATTGATCAATATAGTATTGGATTACACGGAAATTAACTTTTGAGATCTTCAAATCGGCTCACAATTGTCATTAAGCCGTTGTGTAACACTTTAAAAGACTGAGTCCATTAGCAAACTATCTTTGAGTATAGCTTATCATTAATTGTGGCATTCGGGCATTATCGTTAGAAGGTATATGGAAATATTCAAGTCAAATGAGAAAAACTAAATTGCTGGCATACGATTATATTGAAGTCCAGATAACATAACTATATGAATCATAGTACTAAAGGAGTGATATTAACGAACACTGATATCATGATTACCAATTGAACCAGACGAAATAAAATTGATTCAAAATGCACAACAACGATTGTAAGCAAGATTTGTTTTACTTACTTGGACAGTTCTGAGTGTTACAGAATTGTGTAGCGGAAGAGAACCCTGAACAATAAGCGCCACCATATTGAGGAGTGGGATTACTACAGGATCGGGATCGGGATTGTATTCCACCGCCACATGTCTCTGTACAGGTACCCCAGGATCCCCATCCAGCCCAGAAACCATCAACTGAAGTAAAATATTTCCTAAATGGTCCATGCATACATACTATTGTTCACTAGATTTTGTCATTCATTTAACAACAGAGTCATTGTTATCACTTTGTAGACAAAGTTCACCCGAGTTCAAATCCTGAACATGTAACTTTTAATGGAATGTTACAGCTTATATTGCTTTCTAGTTTCTTACTTGGACAATGATGTGTATTACATCCCCGAGAAGACGTGGGGTCACCAGCACAGTCCTTTCCGAGATATTTAGGGGCGGGGTTAGTACATGATCGACTTCTGACCTGAGTCCCTCCCCCACAGGTCACGGTACAGGAACCATATGATCCCCAGGCAGTCCAGACTCCATCAACTGAACAGATGGAAATTTGAAATGCATGTATTCACTCATTGACGTTAATCAGTTGGTATTGTGTTATCTGTAATGCACTCTGATATATAACTACATGTATAACTTTTAATAATTATATATATAACGTCGAATTGTGAGTATGTTGGTGTACATGTACGTAATCTGTGATTTATATACATGATTATTTACTTTCCATCACAGTCATGCAGTCTAATTTCATATGCATGTAAAAAATGGCATGCCTTCCATCCATGTTTAGATATCATTCATGCCTAAAATAAGGAAGGGTTTTTTTTCGTAGAAACTTGATTTTGATATAATTTTCATTCATTAAAACCTATCGAAATAAAACCACTTGAGTGATTGTTAGTTTTGCGTGTATCAGATCAAGACAAACTTTTTCATGTATGGCATATTGTTCTAAAATAGTGGATTAAAAACATCGAAGAAATGAAGTCAGTTTGACTTTGACGCAGGTACGGTAGAGAAGGGGTTAATCTGACCTCATGCACATACATTACGTTATATGGTCGAGTCCTGATCCAAAATACTCACTAGGACAGAAATGTGTGTTACAGCTTCTTGAAGAGACCGTGGACCCGGGACAATTTTTCCCCAGATATTTTGGCGCCGGATTGGAACATGTTCTGCTTCTTCTCTGTGTTCCACCTCCACACGTGAGTGTACACGCTCCATAGGAACCCCAGGACGCCCATTTACCGTCAACTGTCAACACAAATCTACTTTTAAACCCACATAAAAGCTAAGAATGCCATTGTATTTACGGGAAAGTATGAATGCAACTAAATTTAAAATTTGAAAGGTACATGTATTTAGATAAGTTTAATGTTAGATTTAGACAGTTTTCATTTCATTTCCTCCTCCTCAACAGCATTCATTTGAAGTTGAATTACAATGTTACACTTACACTTGGACATGTGCAACGTGTAAATTCAATCCAATGCTTCTTTGCATATATACCAGTGTATATAAATAGCCACTAACTTGGACAGTTGTGTGTGTTACAATCACGGGAAGCTGTTGCTGATCCGGCACAATCATTTCCGGTATAAAACCACTTGAGTGATTGTTAGTTTTGCGTGTATCAGATCAAGACAAACTTTTTCATGTATGGTATATTGTTCTAAAATAGTGGATTGAAAACATCGAAGAAATGAAGTCAGTTTGACTTTGACGCAGGTACGGTAGAGAAGGGGTTAATCTGACCTCATGCACATACATTACGTTATATGGTCGAGTCCTGATCCAAAATACTCACTAGGACAGAAATGTGTGTTACAGCTTCTTGAAGAGACCGTGGACCCGGGACAATTTTTCCCCAGATATTGTGGCGCCGGATTGGAACATGTTCTGCTTCTTCTCTGTGTTCCACCTCCACACGTGAGTGTACACGCTCCATAGGAACCCCAGGACGCCCATTTACCGTCAACTGTCAACACAAATCTACTTTTAAACCCACATAAAAGCTAAGAATGTCATTGTATTTACGGGAAAGTATGAATGCAACTAAATTTTTAATTTGAAAGGTATTTAGATAAGTTTAATGTTAGATTTAGACAGTTTTCATTTCATTTCCTCCTCCTCATTTTCCTCCTCCTCAACAGCATTCATTTGAAGTTGAATTACAACATTACACTTACACTTGGACATGTGCAACGTGAATATCCCTGAATATCGGCCGATTTTCAAAGTCCCGGCAGAAATCTTAACATTTCCTTACAAAGAAAGTCTTACAAAACCGGCCACCCCTGAAAACCGGACATCGGCCACTTTTTAAAGTACATTTGTTAACAAACATGTGTAATTTACCCTTAACATACCGGCCACTTTTTGAAGACAAGAAAATCTTGGCCAAAGGTTAATTAAGATCGTCCAGGTGTGCAAATTGACTGACCGACTGGCCAGGTATGAAATTATCCATCGGAGGTGTGAAAAACACTAGTGGCCTCTTCAATTTCTATTATTTACCTGTGCTGTCAAGCGTGTTAATTGACACTTAGCTAATCCAAGAGACCCTTCCAAATTCTGTACAAAATGTAAAAAACAGTTAGGAAATTATTGAATGAATGCTGTATCAAACGCCATATTGTTTCACCATACTTTCGTATGGATATAAGCGGTAGTTAATAAAGAACAAACCCATGACTGTTAATGATAATTATTAAAAGATAGATTAATTTTCTTGGTTTCCATAGACTTAAAATTCCAAAGAAGTATTCAAATTACAATTTCATATTTACTACTGTACTTTTTAAAAACGTCTAACCAAAACTGTTAATGACATAAGCGATGAATGTAAACAGGGTTTTTATAGGTAAGAGGAATTCCAATAATAGTCCTCTGTGTTTTCTTTATGTATCCTGTTATAGATTTTCAGTTTAAAATTAGATGATTTCAGCGAGAATATTTCTTGTAATTCATAATTATCTTTAGGTACAAGCGGACTAATTTGATCTCCACCGATAATTGATCATAGATCACCAGATCAAAGTGTACAGTACCTACTTTGTGAATATTGAGATAAAATGTCTATAATTGCTAAATTCTCGGTATACCGGACATCCCTCTAAACCGGCCGTTTTTTCCGGTCCGAGAGCCGGCCGGTTTAGAGAAGTTTCACTGTATACATAGGTAAGAATATATTTCTTAAAGTTATGTTTACTGAAACATAGAGGGATTTCTGTACGGTATGTTTATTGAATTCTAGAGGAATCTGAATTATCAGCAGAATTTGCTTTAGAAAATAATCCTTGACGACAAACATCGTTCTAACTAAAATACCAATTCGTCTATTACAAATACTCCTAACATTAACTCACATGTTTTATTTTCCTCCAACAATAGAAATATATTCATCTTCTGGTCACAAAAATAACATAAGCATGTACTTCTGCGCACTTACTAGGACAATTATGCGTGTTACAGCTCTGTGACGAAGAGGAGGACCCAGAACAAGATTTTCCGCCATGTTGGGGGACGGGGTTTGAGCAGGATCGACTTCTCGTTTGTGTTCCTCCGCCACAAGTGTTGGTGCAGCTTCCATAGGATCCCCAGCTACCCCAATTACCATTGACTAAAAGAAAATACATAAGTTACGTATAAATACCTATTGAACGATTGATATCTTTATATAATTTGATAGCAATGAGTACGCCCTTTCTTAGGAAATTTATTATCATCACTTATTTCACCTATCATGCAGATACACTAAAACCCAAACCTATCCGAGACTGTTGTGATATTAACAGACTACCTGGAATGTGATAATGGAATGAAGGATTACTATTTTATAGATTACAAGTTATTTACAGTGACTATCATAGACAATATCTATAGATTAACATTCACAGTACCGATATAGATAAACTTTAATTAACCGTGACTAACATTGACTATATAAATCAATCAATCAATCTGGGTATAGTCAGTTTTTAAATCGAGGTAAGCTACTGACAAACAAGTTGATGGTACAGGGGTTTCAACAGTCTCGATTGAAGTCAGCATTTCGCAAGTTCTATGGTCGTTATAACGATCTAGTTCGTCAGTACAACCTCGCATTCGGTCAAATACTGTCTGACGTGTTTCATGCCGATTGTTAAGCCGTTCTTGGCACACTGATTTTGACTGCGGATAACTCCGTTTACCTGATCAGGATATAGGGCTCACGACGGGTGTGACCGGTCAACAGGGGATGCTTACTCCTCCTAAGCACCTGATCCAACCTCTTGTGTGTCCAGGGGTCCGTGTTTGCCCAACTATCTATTTTGTATTGCTTATAGGAGTTATGAGATTGATCACTGTTCGTTATCTTCACCTTGCATTGATCGTGACTAACATTAACAGTACTTATATAGATAAACCTTAGATTGAGAGTGACTAGTGTTAACAATTACTAACATTGACAGTGACAAACATTGACAGGGACTATATAGATTAACCTTAGATTAACAGTGACTAACATTGACAATGAATATAGATCAATCTTAGATTAACATTGACTGACACTGACAGTGACTATAGATTTTCCTTAGATTGACAATGACGAACATTGACAACGACCAGATAAATCAATCTTAAATTGACAATGGCTAACATTGACAGCGACCAGATAAATCAATCTTAGATTGACAATGGCTAACATTGACAGCGACCAGATAAATCAATCTTAGATTGAAAATGACAAACATTGACAGCGACCAGATAAATCAATCTTAGACTGACAATGGCTAACTTTGACTATATAAAGTACGGAAAACTAGGCATAATTCTATAAAATAACAAAATATTGACAGTGAGTATATAAAGTAACATAACATAGGCACTGACTGTAGACAATAATGAAGCATTGGTGAAGATTATAATTTTTAGAACAATATTGACAATCAATAATCTTCACTTGTTCATAAATAAAACATTGACAATGACTTGATTGACAGAATATTGACACTGAGTATTCAAAAAGACGGAATATCAATCCTAAGGATGCAATTATTCATAGAATACATAATAGTGTATGTAACGAACAGTTATGAAGCTTGTAAATCTTATAAAGAAAGCAAAATCCAAAACCCCGGCTTGGATCGAATTACAGAACACTTGTACCGAGTCTGATGTTACTACAGATTCACCTTTGTTTTACAACCCTATGATCCATATTAGTAAGAAAACGTATTTTACATTTATATTCGACAATAATATCAGACACATTAATGATATTATTAAGGAAGGTGGTACTTTTTTTAGCTATGAAACTTTTAGTGACGCCATCATCATACTGATAACCGCAAACACAGTAGGAATGTAAACACTCAATGAAGGTCTATGATATGTGTTTGTGACTCTAAAAATCTATGTTTTGCAAATACAAAAAAATGATAATGAACTTGTTTCACTTTGGATTGAATGTGTTGATTTACACAAATTATGTTTGGTTATTTTGTTTCGATATGCAGGTATTTACCGTCATTTTCATAATTAAGAACATTTCTGATATTTCAATCCATGACATTTAAAGAAAATGTGAATAAATGCAGATAACGAACAGTATTATTTATATTCTAAAATTTTCAAAATATCAGACCTTGGGGGGAATGGATGGTTGTTTGAATACAATTGTCAACTATTAGGCTCTATTGTATTGGAATTGAGACGCTTGGTCCTGGTTTTTGTACATACATAAATGAAAACATTTTCATCTAGTCTCGTTTAAAGTCAAGCATTCTCAAATTTGATGGTCGTTATAGTGATCCTATTTATTAACAAAATCTGGCATCGGATAAAATTCTCTCTGACATGTTTCACACCAATTAAACCGTTCGTTACAGAATGGTTTTAACTACCAATTACTCCATTTACCCGATATAGGACTAACATTGAGTGTAAACGGTTGACAGGGGATCTTTCATCCTTCCAGGTATCTGGTCACAACTCTGGTATGTTCAGTGGTCCTTCGTTGCCCTACTCTTAATTTTGCATTTTTTATAGGAGTTGTGAGATTGATCATTTAGACCATGGGCTAGTAAAGGTAATGGGAACCCCCCCCCCCCTAGGGATTTTTGCAAACAAGTATTTTTCGAAAGTACATAGTCCCTAGATTATAAATCAGGTTGTTTGACATTTCTACGTGGGGGCGTTTACGAGTTTTGGGGCAAAAAACATGAAATTTGAAAAAAATTATAGCCAAAAACTGGGAAAAAAACTCTTCAGATCCGATATAGATGTCATTGACATTTGCAAACAAGTATTTTGTGAATGAATGTAACCCTCTGTTTATATATAAAGTTGTTTGACATTATAATGTGAGGGCAATTACGCGTTTTGGGGCTAAAACATGATTTTTTTCTTTAAAAATCGACGAAAAATAAAAACTCCATCAGATCCTATATAAATTACATGGACATTTGAAAACAATTATTTTCTGAAAGTCTGTAATCCTTTAACTATAAATCAGACTGTTAACATTGAGACCTTTTCGATTTTGGGGGGCAAAAACTCTTCACATCCGATATAGATGTCATTCACATTTCCAAACAAGTTTTATGTGAACTTATGTCACAATTTGATTGACAAGATGTTTGACATAAATAATTGGGGACGTTTATGACTTCTGGGGCTAAAACATGATTTTTTTTTCTTTAAAAATCGCCGAAAAATGGAAAAGTTCTTCAGATCATATATAAATAATATGGACATTTGAAAACAATTATTTTTTTAAAGTATGTAACCCTTTAATTGTGAATAAGATTGTTTGACATTAATGCAAAGGGACCTTTTCAAGTTTTGGGGCAAACTCATGAAATTTGTGATTAAAGTATTGTTTAGAATTGGAAAAACTTCGAGAATCTTACAAACACAATATGGACATTTGCAAAAATGTATTTTGCATTAAAGAACTTAACCCCTTGTTTATATATCAAATTGTTTGACATTAAGGCGAGGTATATGAATTACTGAGTTATTTGTAAGAGATATTCTTGCATGCAATATTAATCCAGAATTTGTAATCGCATTGCAAATAGTAGTTTCAAACTCTTGAGTCTGTGAGTAACTTCTACAACCAGCCGCGACAAACCTAAGTCGTTAAAACAGGTAGTGACATTTCCATCGTCAAACGCTCGGCATCAGGTGTGAATGTCACGAGTCCTTGGAGATGATCTTAAAAACGGATTTCCCGTGTCGCAGTAGGTGTAAGCTCCGAGTAAAGGCCTAAAGAAGCCCTTCATCGGTCTTGGTGACGTCTCCATATGAGTGAAACATTCTCGAGAGGGACGTAAAGCAAGATACAATCAATAAATCTACAGTGACATAACATGTTTGATAGTGTAATTAACTTAGTACTTCTCGTCAGATGGTGCAATCATTTTAAACAACTTAGGTAATATCCATTTGCCATCCATAGCTGAGACACATATGTCCTGAGAGTACGATTTGGGAAACCTTTCTGCCATTGAAAATAAGATGGGTTGCCTGATACGACTGGAGAGAGACATGCAATGAGATATTATATACACATGTACATGTATTCAGAGATGATGGAGAGGTGGCCATGTTAAGTTATTGCATGGCAATTTTGTGGCAGTCAGAAATCTGCCTTTTGATTATCATAGCAGATTCTTTGACTTGAAAGAGCTAACTCAAATCCAGTAGCAACACATGCAGATTATATAGTTCGCCTTTGGAGTTTTCCGAAATTCAATTTTGCTACCAAATGTTCTTTGTGTTTTTGATTTAGGTTTCAAGTTTTGTAATCACGGTTATATGAATCGGGATAAATGACAAGTATCTCTCTCTGAGCATTGTCATACTCTGAACCACATAATTCTACACGATATTTATCTCCATATATTCGGATAAAGTCAAATGCCTTTCCATGATGCTCAAGAATTATATCAATTTTAGGTTCTGACTTGTTCATATCATCGGACTTAATGTACATTTTTCTACAGGTTGGATAAAACATCCCCCCTTTAACAACCAAATCAGTATACTGAACTTTACTTATAGTTGTCCCGTGGGTATCTGGGTTAAAAGGGATAGGTTCTCGGTACCTTTTGCTCGTCGTAAGAGGCGAATAATGGGGAAAAAAACAACCATTGTCCCGTGGGAATCCAGGTTAGAATAGGTCCTCAGTTCCCCTTTGCTTATCGTAATAGGCGACTAAATGGGGCAGTCCTTTGGATGAGATCGCAAAAACCAAGGTCTCGTTTCACAGCAGGTGTGGTATGATAAAGATCCCTCCCTGCTCAATGGCTGTAAGTGCCGAGCATTGACCTAAATTTTGCAGCCCTTCATCGGCAGTGGTGACGCTTCCATTTGAGTGGAAATTCTCGAGCGGTACGTTAAACAATATACAAGCAACCAACTAATTCATTGTGTTATAGTCACTTTTATTCTATGCAGAGTGTTTTAAATGGCTTCTACTGCTTTTGTCACACACTTTACCAGTTTGTGGTTTTTTCCTTGTACTTGAGTTCCTTTGTTACAGAACAGCCATTTATGGGCGGGGAAAAGTGTCGATAGTGAACACAGGTTGATTGAACGTCTCTTAGTCTTACAGTTCACTTGACTCGGTGCAAATTCGTCAATGCTCAAGTTTTACTTCTAGTAACTAATATTTGTAAATTATTATAACACCAGCCATAGAAACCATGCAAGGCACCATTTAAAGCTAGTAAATAATCTCTGCCTTCATTATTCTTGAGACTCTGTCTTATGTGACATCTTTATAAATAAGCTAAAATTGAAAAGGTGTTCAATGCAAGGTGAAGATGATAAGATGTTCAATATTACGTATGACAATATATTTATCTATTTTACACTTGTAGATTAATATAATTCATTAATCTAAATTATTCGTAAATTAGTTTATTGTTTGTAATATGTCATATTCTCAATATTCGAGCCATTATTTATCCGGGTTTCCCCCATTTTTGCATTGTATACTCAAAAGTAATCCATGTGCTTTCTTTTTATTGATTATATACATTTACGGGCTTCCATACATTAGATATATCGTGTGAGACCTGGAAATATGGACAACGATTTTTGTGTTGAAAGTTATATTTTCTAACTCAAGATTGCATAAATACCATATAAAGATAGGGTCTATGGATTATAGTATTTAGGAATGAGCCGTTTTTCATACTGTTTATTTAGTATTGAATTCATATGTTAATAGGTATATGATATTTTGGGAATGTAGTATACACTGGATAATTTCGTAAGACATGAATTTGTAGACATTCAAAAATATGTACCACTTTCCATAATACACTGTCTTCTATTTTTATACGTATTTCTCACAAATGTCCTCTATGGGAAGTCCCTATGGGAAAAGAGTACCAATTCATTTCCCATAGACCTCAATGTTAACCTTTGGCCCTCTCACTAATTAACTATATCGATTTTAAACAAATGACCGCAAACATTTCAAAGTTCATTCCAAGTGTTGATAAAAAATGACAAAAAATATATAAGGTCCCGTGCCTTTTATAGGCCATATTTGTACTTTTTTACAACACATAGCAATCTGCAGTAAATTACACACTTCATTTTAAGCACACCCCTACCATGGTAATTTCTTCAGTCATTTCTCGATTTTGTGCGATAATTTTTCATCCTGACAATTAATTTGAACCTCTATAATATTTCTTTCAATTCCAAATAATTTCACTCTTGATATTAGCCAATCACGCAACACCTAGACATTTATACCTCCGCTCAATCTTGAGTAAACTCCGTCCGGGTTAAACATACGGGGGTTTGGTACTCTCATTCCCTATCCCGTTGTTTGTGTTTACAATGTGTCGTCTTTATTTCGGTATGGAACACCGTAACAGCCATGTTGAATTTGCCAAAAAATTTATAAATTCAAATGGCCATATCTTGAAAACGCCCCAACATAAATTTATCAAACAACCTTCATTTACCTTTATTTTATACACACTTTCACAAAATCATAGTGTAGAAAAATCCCTAGAGGGGGGAGGTAATGTGTTACTGGCCCATGGTCTAATTGTTTGTATTCTTATCTTTTTCATGCACATATCTTGAAGGGGATTAATAACTAGGCTACAATGTATAATATCATATAATAAATCAGTTCAGATTAATCTTGGCACCCACCTTACAATGTGTGATTAAGGTTTATTCTAAAATACTCACTTGGACAAAAATATGTATGACAGCTTTTTGACGAGAGAGTGGACCATGGACAATATTTGAACACCGAATTTGAAAGGTATTTGAATAACTACAATATTAGATTAAAACAGTTTTTCTATACCCCCTCTTCCCCAACAGCATTTCATTTAAGGTTGAATTACAACGTTACACTTTTATGAAACATTATCCAATTTATCATTGGATCTGTATTACATATTTGTTGATAAGGCATCTGCAAAGTCATGTTTCAATACAATACTTATATAGACTAGTGTATATAAATAGCTAGCCACTAACTTGGACAGTTGTGTGTGTTACAATCACGGGAAGCTGTTGATGATCCGGCACAATCATTTCCGGAATATTGGGGTGCCGGATTGGAACATGTTCTGCTTTTTGTTTGTCTTCCTGTACCGCATGTGAGAGAACATGCTCCGTAAGAACCCCAGGAGGCCCAGTTACCATGGACTAAAAAAACAAAGAGTCCATTGACATATATGCATAGGTAAGAATATATTTCTTAACGCTATGTTTACTGAAACATGGGGGAACTGATCTATTAGCTGAATCTGCTTTGGCCTCATCTTTCTAACTAAATTATCCTTGGTCTCATCATTCTAACTAAAAACATCGATGCATCTATTACAAACACTCCTTTTCAAGAAACTCACAGGTGCTATTTTCCTCCAACAATTGAAATATTTTCATCTCCTGATGACAAAAGATACATGTACATGCACTTCTGCGCACTTACTAGGACAATTATGCGTGTTACAGCTCTGTGACGAAGAGGAGGACCCAGAACAAGATTTTCCACCATATTGGGGGGCGGGGCTTGAACAGGATCGACTTCTTGATTGTGTTCCTCCGCCACAAGACTTAGTGCAGCTTCCATAGGATCCCCAGTTACCCCAATTACCATCGACTGAAAAGAAAATACACAAGTTATGTATGAATACCTATTGTTTGATTGATATCTTACAGTAGTTTGATATCAACGCGGATAATTTTTCTTAGGAAAAATTATGGTCATTACTTTATTCACTTATCACGCAGGCGCACGAAAAAGTAAATCATATTCCAGACTGGCATAATTATTAACTATGAATTATTATCATAGAATGACAAAATATTTACAGTAACGATTTAAAATGATGCAAATTGACAGTGAATATATGAAATGACGAAATATTGAAAGTAACGATATCAAATTATGGAATATTGACAGTGACTATATAAAATGGCGAAATAGTGACAGTCGCGATATATGATGACAGAATATTGGATGTGACTATATCAAATGACGGAATATTGGCAGTTACTATATAAAATGACGGAATGTTGACAGGAACTATATGATAAACACGACGCTAAAGATACAAAACAATTTGTTATAACAATACAAAAGTTGGCAATCGGCAGAAATGGAAAAAGATTGTAATCTCTTTTGGGGAAATCTTACTAGGGCAGGCAGACAGAGTACACGTGGCGGATGACGTAGAGCTTCCTGGACAATTACTTCCGCCACCTGCTGGCGCTGGATTGTTGCAGGATCTCACGCGGGATTTCGTTCCACTTCCACAGGTCACAGAGCAAAAGCCATAGGAACCCCAAGAACCCCATTTCCCATCAACTAAAATGTATACAGAATCATAAGATAGAAATCATTTGCCATAAAAGTTTTAAATCTATCATCATTTTTGTTTCGTACATTAGTTTGTTAAAATTCTTGAGCATCTATGGTTGTTAGACTAGAAGATTGTGATATATGTTTTAATTTAAAAATATTCGACGATACCTACCTCGGCAGGGATTTGTTGGAGTACAAGAAACTGTTTCACTTCCAGTTCCAGAACATTGTTTTCCGTCATAAGCAGGGGCCGGATTTGAACAGGTTCGAGTTCGAGTTTTAGTTCCAGACACTGTTCTTGACGTCGGCTGACATGTTACGGAACATGCGCTATACGACGACCAAGACGACCATTTTCCATCGACTGAAAAATAATTGGTTTAGAATCTATTTACCTTCTCTCTATCGATACGCACGGTTAGGTTTGCTTTGACAACATCATCACTCACTTGGAGGTGGTTTTGCACAGTCTTCGTTGATTTTTCCATCACCATCGTCATCTGTAAGTGAAGTAAGACATAGTCAAATTGTGTAAATCCAAACGTCCCTAACTGTATTCTCTAGTTTCAAGCATCAAGGATTTCTCGATCGATTGTCATTCCTGTACAAATGGTATCACTACAGGCAAGGGATTAGATATATTTTAAAAAACTAATTTTCAATGTAATATATTGCCACTAGCCTTTGTTTTTATTTTCTGGAGTACAGAGCTCTTCGTCTATCTTCCCGTCACAATCGTTGTCAATACCGTCTCCAGTCACGGTCGGTGTAGGAATACATATCTGAAAAATAATGCATTTACGTATTGCAGATGATATGATAAAATAATAGATGTAAACATCAAATACTCATACACACACATTTTATAGCATTTACATTTCATTTGGTTGTCAAATAATTAGTTTGCGAGACTTTTAAGGTATCAGCAACATAGCATGTTTTCTTTATTTTTCCCGTGTATTTTGTTCATTACAAAACACAGTGATATTACTTACAGCGTTCACTTTTGCCATTCTCATACCAGTGGTGAATCCATACGTTTCATACGGAGCCTTTCCGTACAAAAACCCTCCAAAAATTGCAATAGGTGAAATGTGTCGAACAGTGTGAGTTCCCTCTGATACCGATATGTATCCCCCGACAAGTGTCGTTCCCGAGATTCTCTTAAACTGTGTGTTGACGGGGAATGATTTGCCGTTAATTCTAAGACCCGAGGCTTCTTTTTCCTCTACAATGAACATGAAGTAGTTTTCGTACGAGCCTTGGGAGTATTTTGGAGTGGCGAATGTGTAATCAGCACCATATTGTTCACACGGCGGAATAATCATCATGGCGGGATCCGAAGGTTCGCTTGAGCTGAGCTGGGATTGGACAAATTGAACCAACATGATGGGTTTGTCTGCGACTACCCTACAGTAAGCCTTTGACGATATTACCTTCTGCACGACACCGCCCTTTTTGGAAATGGTGAAAGAAGACGAGTAACCGCCCGATATGGTGACTTTGGTGTTGTCTTCACTAGCGATGAATTTGAAATAGTCCCCAATGGTTCTTTTTGGAATAGGGACAGTTGCGAACTTCTTACCCCAGGTGTTTACAGGAGTAAGGTGTTCAACCAAGTGATCCTGAGACCCTCCTGCTCCAATGTTAGTCTTCTTGTTTCCAGAGAAAACGGAAATGCGTTTATTGGCTGTGACGAAACTTCCGCTTAGATCTCCAGTAGTAACCAGTTGCCAAGTGTCGTATTTATTCAGGTTTTCCTTTACTGTGTTTCCCTTATAGTACCTCTTCCTGTTATAGTCGACGTATCGACTTCCCATGTATTGTCCCATAGTGATGCTAACCGACGTGGAATCCTCTACTCCGACCACCAGCAGCTGACATTGTCTGTATGGGGGATACCATGTTACAACATAATATTCATCAGACAAAACGTCGTTTGGAATACCAACGAAACCGTCGTTGGAATATGTTTCTTTGTTGATACCGTAAATGACGATTTCGTCCGAAGCCGTGACTCTGATACCTTCAATGTGCATATTATGTCATAATGTTCCAGTAAGCTAAACGTTTTCCACACTGTGAATTCCAAATATATTTACTATGATTGGATGAATAGATGGAAAGACAGACAGCTGGATAGAATGAAGGAGTGATGCATATGGATTGATGATATGGATGAATGAAATGATGGTTAGATAGATGGATGGATAGATGGAGGAAAGGAAGGAAGAAGATTCATGGAATATAGAATGAAAATATACAAACTTGTATGATTATAAGTACATATATCTACCCTTGCTGCCTTTCGTTGATCCAATCATCCTTATTCTGTAGTCAAATAACAACTGCTTAACATTACCAGCTGTGATGGAGAACGATGATGAGATTCTTGGGCTGGAACACTTTGGGGAGTCTACTTTAACACTAACACTGGTAGTGCGGGCTGTTGTGACAAAGAGTTCACACTGAAGATGGCTTCCCATGATGTAGTTATCCATAAAACCTATAACAAAATCTGTGCCCCGATTGTCAGGCGCCCCTAGAAAGAGAAAACACATATAAGACGTTTTTTTTATGAAATATGGGAAAACTAATATGAAGCCATACATCATTCCAATGGCATTTTAAATTACTTGTTTTTCGCTGTCTCGAAAACGTGTTGTATACTAAGCATAACGGTGTACAGACGCCTGACTGAGATATCGTCTGCGCTTAGACATACATGTAAATATTTTAAACATTGTAACAGACAGGAGTTTTACAGGGTGGTATCGATATCTAAAGACTACATCCTGATACATGTATGTACGTTCCTAATATCTTTGCCATCAAATTCTTAAACAAGGAACGAAAAAGTATTGCATCACCTGTTGTTTTTGTACCGCTTTATATATTATTTGAAATCTCTTGACCACTCCCGACAATTAGAAGTTAAAATAAGAATATTTGCAGTGATGTTCTATAAGTGATCATCAAAAATTCAAAATGGCGTCCGTAGTAACGTGACTCTTCGGAATGATAGAAATAAGAATTGCGATGTATTTTTCTTACCTCCATATTTTGTTATATATCCTTTTGATCCCATACCTTTATGTATTTGCCTGGGGATTGATCTGTATACACCTTTAACTTAATCAGTTGTGATGTTTATCAAAATACGTGGAATGGCTGCTTACGGCTGATTTTAGACAAGAATTTCTTGTTTTAATGTTAAACAGATGTCTTAGTTATTTTCAAATACGAATACTGAGCGGATCAAACCACTCAATGCATGTTATTATGTCAGTTTTATTTTTGAACGACTCGGGCTCTGTGAATGGGGCCGTTGTCATTACTCATCTGGAGGAAAATGACGTATTAAAACTGGCAAAAGTTGTTCATCAAAGTACTCGTATTTTCCGGTATTTATATCACCCTCTGCAACAGCCACAGTACCCCACACCTTTTCAAAGTAATGAAATCCCATATCATTAAAGTAAACTTTGGTGTCGGAGGTTGTGAGAGACAACATGCCATTCATTCTTTGCTTACCTTTAAAACCATGAAGATCGGTCTCCAAATCCATTTTGCTTTCATGATTAAAATTGTATATGTTACAGTAATTATTTCTAGGTTTGTATTAAGTGCCTCTACACAGGACACTCGTACTTTTCTGTTCCCATCTCGAATTCTGATGCACTTTTGAACAAACCCTTCCAAAATATCCCCTTTTATATAAATTTCATTTGACAGACAATCCCAGTTTTTGGTATAGCAAAACAGTTATGTTTGATAATTCCCTCTGTTTTTCTTTTAATAATTTAAAAGCCTAAAACAGTCTCTGGCACTGAAATTTTGCCCCCTTTCCTTTCCTTATGTTTTCTACACTTCCCCGCTTGCAATACTGGCCAACCATAAATCTAATTGCAGGACGGGGTATGAATAATCATAGTGCATCTTCTATATATATATGTCTTCATACCGACAGCTACAGAGAAATAATAACTTCGTTTACATCAGTAATCAGTTTTACGCACGTTAGATTTTTGTTTACATTAGTGATACACAGAAGAGAAAAATAAAACTTGCTATATAACTGTGACACCTGACAGTCACATGAATATGCTAGCTGTTTAAATACATGTATATACCAATTTAGTAGACATTGTAGTGTTATTACACTATGTCAATCCGGAATTTTCATATCAGATTATGTAGGGTTTTGTTTTCCATGTATGTACTTTCATTTCCGGCATCGTTTGCTCGAGGTTGAAACGGAATTCTGTAGTCATAGACAGAGGTAACGATGCAAGTTTTATCCTTGAAATTTGTCTGAATGATATATTGTAATATTTAATTCACTATAAAAGGTTGAATTGTGGAAATTCTCAGTAATTTTGTAAATGGTGTGTATGTTATGATATTTTATAAACTTTTGAATGAGATTAACTTGAATTTAACAAATCATCTTTGTAATATGAACAAGACAAATTTGATTATCTACTGTTCAGTAATTGATACTGTGTATATTATACAATGCTAGGACTTTGAATTAATTTTTTGAATGTGTTGACTGATTTGACACAATTTTTACATGTAAATCTGTTTTTTGTTCACTGAAAATTTACATGATTTAAATATTTCTTTGTATTTTTCGGTAGCTTTTACAGAATGTCTCACACTGGTGTCTTTTCCAGACCCTTAGCTGATTTTACACAATACATTAAGTAGATTAGATGTTAAACTTTGGTTTTGAGGCATTTTGTTAACAGGACAAAGCAGACATTGATGACATTATCAAAAGCCATGACGACATCAATAAATTCATGTGAAAATAAAAAAAAAATGACGCAATGAATAACAGCACACCATTGTATCTTCCATTCTATAAATTTACGATTTCCACCTACCTAGAACTGCAGTAGTGCTAGCCAGCACGGCCATCGCTACCAGAAGAAGGGTGCCTAGAATTGAAACGTATCAGCATATTTTCAAAACAGTAATTATCCATAATACCTGTTCATATTCTACATTTATTCAGAATTTGTCCATAACTGCAATTGCGTATCTGTTGCATGAAACGTGAAGATTACGAACAGTGATCAATCTCATAACTCCTAGACAATACAAAATAGATAACACGTATCCTTGGACACACCACAGGTGGGAGCAGGTGCCTAGGAGGAGTAAGCATGATGTATCATTTCGGAAATTTAAATTTGGTTCGATGTTGAGGAAAATATTCACCTCGAAACACATGTTACTTTTAAAGTTTGATTTGATCAATATCAGCCAATCAGAAATCTCGGAATTATTCGAACGTATGATACTATTCATTACTAATGTATTATAGGGTTATTGAACTTATATTGGTGAATATTGGTACGAGTTGGCTGTCAAAATGCACGAGCTTACGAGTGCATTTTGACAGCCAACGAGTGCCAATATTCACCAATATAAGTTCAATAACCCTTTTATTATATAGCTAAAGTATTAGTTGTTAAATCATATTCCTTTTCACTCAAAATACTCCAAAATAGACGATAATTTATCAATATTGGCATCTAAGATGAAGGCGTGCAATATCAACATGCATTTCTTAACTGTTCAATATTAAACCAGTCATTAATGCATGAAGCAAACTGATTTTGTGAATGGGGACATCATAATTTATGTACAGTAAAACAGTTTGTTTAAACAAATTAATATATCAAATACCGGCTCTGTCAGATTCAGAGGACCGTCGCCTGTCATTTTGGCTTTTATTGAATGTTCATACTCGGAATGTTTCGGGCGCACACAATTTACGCAATGCAAAGTTAGCATTCAATAAATTCTCAGGATATTGAACGCTAACATTCTCTAGATTTTACGCAGATTTTATAATAGACTATTTATTAGCTATATAATAATACTATATACATTTATCATCCTTATCATTACTATCATATATAATACTTTAGGTAAACATTTGCGAGTCCATGTATGTGTACTTATAGTGACGTTGGTATCGTAAGGAATTGCTGCCAAACTTGTATTGCTCTTTCTTGTGCTTCCGTATCTCTAGTTCGTGAAGGGTGTATAAGTTAAAGTAATTTCACCCTCATGTGACGTCATAAGATTTTACAAAATTAATGATTTATCCAGATTTATGCATGATAGGAACATACATCTTATTGGAGACTTTTTCGATAGTTATCGTAAAAATTCTTGTCAAACATAAAATATTTCAAAAATCTAACTTAAATATGAATAATCAAATCAATATTATGGAACATAATAGCATTTATGTTTAAAGCGTATATATGTGTCATTTGCCCTATTGGGGACCTCGTATAACTTTACCCCGTTGGGGGCCTCAAGTTTGTTAGCCAATCAATGGCTTGGATAGGCACGCGATAGCTTGTGTTTTGCACACGTTAGCCTTTTCATATACATGGGATTCAGTGAATACAAATTGTAAAGCGGATCAAAGTTTTTTCATTTTGTTCAAATCGAAGGATCCAAATTTAATTTCTATAACAACAAGTAAGTTGAATGACTGTGCGGATTCGTTAACTTCAGTTACGTATCTATTCGCTCGGTTTGAGCTGGTATTTTCGGTGAACTTTCCTACAGTGTTGGCGTTGGAGTGGCGTGCGTTTTGTAAACAATGGCTAATGGTCATATCATGGATGTTGTGATTTTGGGACATTCCTTCATCAGGCGATTGGATGAATTCACAATCAGAAATAACATTTCTAATCTGAATTTGGATGCGGGTGCATATTCCGTAACAATGAGGGGTAACGGAGGTCTACGTTTATCACATTTATCCCGGGATGCTACAATACTTAGTTTCCCCTCCGCCATCCCAGATATTTGCTTTATTCAAATCGGGGAAAATGACATTAAAGTGAATTCAGACCCTCTTAAGATTGCCACGGACATTGTCGCTGTTGCAAAATTTTTACACGAAGGAGTTGGGGTTAAACATGTGTTAATTGGTCAACTGCTGCGTCGTTTACCATACGTTGCGGGTCAGCGTTTCAATTCCCAAGTCATCGCCATTAATAAACATCTACGTGTAATGACAGATAATTTACAGGGGTTGATATTTTGGCTCCATCGAGGATTTTGGCAGGATCTTTCTTTCCTCGACCTGACGGAGTTCATTTATTATCAACGCCCTCCAATTGCCAACCTATGAGAAAGTTCTTGAGAAGCATCAGGAATGCTGTTATAATAACAGCTAAAAAAACTAAGGCCAGTATCATTATATTAAAATTTGCAGCATTAACTCAAATTTCAATAGGTCAGAGTCGGCAGCAATTGTTGACATTACTTCTAAGGACCTATTTAAATATATCAGCTGATGATATATATCTGATACATTCATGTAATGTTTGACTTAAATCTCATACTTAACCATTCAGTATAATGTTCACTGGAATCTCATAGAGTATTGAAACATTCAGTATAGTGTTTCACTTAAATCTCATAGAGTATTGAAACATTCAGTATAGTGTTTCACTTAAATCTCATAGAGTATTGAAACATTCGGTATAATGTTCACTTAAATCTCATGGTGAAGCATTCAGTATAATGTTCACTTGACTCTCAGAATTTTATATTATTGAAACATTCAGTATAATGTTCATAGGGATCTCATTTTGAAGCATTCAGTATAATGCTCACTTAAATCCTATATTGAAGTATTCAGTATAATGTTCACTTGAATCTCATAGATTATTGAAACATTCAGTATAATGTTCAGGGGAATCTAATTTGAAGCATTCAGTATAATGCTCACTTAAATCCTATATTAAAGTATTCAGCATAATGTTCACTTGAATCTCATAGATTATTGAAACTTTCAGTACAATGTTCATCGGAATCTCATTTTGAAGCATTCAGTATAATGCTCACTTAAATCCTATATTGAAGTATTCAGTATAATGTTCACTTGAATCTCATATATTATTGAAACATTCAGTATATGTTCAGTTTGTTCACCTAAATCTCATTGGAGGCATTCAGTATAATGTTGACTTAATCTCACATGGAAGCATTCAGTGTGTTTACAGGTAGTTACATATATGATTATTAGTCTATCGTCTGGTGCTGCATTACCCCTGGCAATCATACTAAGTTTGTAAACATTCAGTGTCATGTTTACTAGTAAATGCATTAAACTGTTGATATATGTTACCCTGGTGCTATCCTCAACCGAGCAGTGCATTTAAGTGTTAGACATTTAGTATAATGTGTACTTACATCACCTATTAAACATTAAGTATGTTTACATGTCATGTGTATCACTGAGGTATACTGCTTTGTGAATAGTCAGTACATGTGTACTTGAAGGTCATTTGAAACTTCGAGTATAATGTATACATCTATAATTATTCTCATCTCCCTTGCTCTGTTGCTATCCTTCTACTAGCATTGCATTTTAGCTGGTAAACATTCAATATAATGTTTCCCTAAATATATACTGCATGCTTGCCTTAAAATCCTGTAGCAGACAGCTAACATACAAAGTGTGCATTAATGCTGGTGAATACATTACATGATGGATATTTAGTAGTGTTTAGAAACATTAAGGATTTAATGTTCTAGGATACCAGACTACTTGTCATGAACTATTACACATTTAAGAGGCAGGTCAATGGTTAAGGATATTATTCCCTCTGTGGTAATTTTCAGTATAATTTTGCTGAAACTTGACACATTACATATGGGTAAAACATTTGAGTTCCTTTGGGTAGCACGACCTGGTTTTTCATATATGTATGATATATGTTTTACATATAACATAACCTGCAAATTTAAGACATGCTAAAGGAACATTTTATACATTGTTCTATTGTCCAGTAAGAAATTTTCATCACTAGAAGTGAATTCATGCTGTGTGTGCATTGGTGAGGATATATATAATATAGCTAATAAGTGGCATATTCAGCTTATTCTTAATGAACTCGCTTTAATGCAACATTTGTGTGATACTGCTGTTTATTTATGTCCCTTCATTTTCTACCTTGGACGCAAGTCTCGGTGTTCATTGCTGATGAGGCTAGTGCATATGTCTAAAAAGGTGTACATATTTGTAAGCACAGCAGCTGATTCTCATCTATGGATGATGTTAGTTCCGTTTTACATTATATAATACTACAAACTGTATGATGGGTGATAACACCTTTTCCTCTTCTACAGCACATCTAGTTATATTCGGTGCAGCTTACAATTTTGCTAAGATCAATCATCTCATTCTGATATTTATTGAAATAGTATTTTCAACATCAGTTGATGATAATGCTAATATGGATGTCATAATTTGAATATGTTGAGAGCAAATACTTCATGCATATGTATTGTAGGGAAAATGTCAAAGACCCCTGCAAAACGTAAACGTCTTAGAGCAAGGGAAAACAATGATGTTCCTGGACCTTCTACACAACTAGACCATCATCCACTGTCCAGTGTGGTGCCAATGATTGACTATGCGGAGCTGGCAAGACACATTGTGCAACAACAAGCAATCCAAGGACAGGCGGAACAACAGTTGGTTACCGAAAACAATGTACAGGGGAGCCAGCCAGAAGCTGCAACACCCACAATGACCTCAGCAACAGTGTCAGGTGGAACCCATAGTGTGGGGGCTACCAATGTCCTACCTGGACCACAGTCTGTCTCTCCCATGGACACCCCCAACATTTCTAATGTGGGTTCGATTTTAGATGTAGTTTTCTCAGGTGAGTCAGTAAGGTCTCCACCAATCAAGATGTTAGATGCGGTACCTTTAGGTGCTACGATTTCGGTTAAATTGAAAAATAAGATTTGGGCAAATGAGTTTGTTGATTTGCGCTCACTTCTTCCTGATCAATCTAAAGAACCACTCTCTATCACCATCAAAGCTGGTAAAATTTATGTGGAGCACACATCTAAAAACAAATCACACCTCAGCATTAGTCAGTGGACTGATGCTTTTTTGATTTTCTCCACTATTTACATACAGAAAAATCCCCAGGAGGCTGGGAATCTGCTCAAGTACTGTTTTTCAGTGAGGGAGATGAGCCGCATATACATTGATTCAGCCTGGAGGGGCTATGATGAGAGGTTTAGGCGGCTCAGAGAATCTCACACACTGCCTTGGGAAAATTCTGTCCCAGAATTAAGACTCAAGGCAGCCTCTATGGGGTTTAAGGTTTCTGGAAACCAGCAAACCAGACTTATGGGAAACAGAATCCTTTTCGTCTCTTCTCGGGTAAAGTCTGCTTCACATTTAACAGAGGTCAGCAATACGCATCAAACTCCTGTAAATACGCTCACCTTTGTCAAGAGTGTACCGGCAAACACCCAAAATCTAAATGTTTTCAAAGGGAAAAGCAACATTTCAAAGGAGGCAACAGGCAAAAACAATCTGCCAACGCCTATACACCCAACAAACCTGCAAAGTGAGCTCCAAGGATACCCCATTGATAAAGTAGAATTTTTGATACATGGGGTAACCCATGGTTTTCGTTTAGGATGCATTGGCTCGCCAGACACGCATGAACCTCATAATCATAAATCTGCATTACAACACCCGGAAGTGATAGAGGAATATATTAAAAAAGGTTTAGACACTCAGAGAATACATGGTCCATTTCCCTCTCCTCCTGTTACTAATTTTAAAACCTCTCCCTTGGGGGTGGTCCCTAAGTCGGACCCTGGGAAATTTCGGATTATCCATGACCTTTCTTATCCACATGGTCATTCTGTAAATTCTCTTATCCCCCCAGAGGCCTCTGCAGTTACTTATGACTCCACTGACACGATTATCTCACTTGTTCAAAAATTCGGAAAACATGCACTTATGGCTAAGTCTGACATTAAGGATGCCTTTAGGATCATGCCTGTCAATCCCTTAGATTACCATTTATTAGGTTTTGTTTGGAATTCTGCATTCTATTATGAACGATGTCTACCTATGGGAGCAAGCAGTTCATGTCAAATATTTGAACAATTAAGCAATGCCTTGCAGTGGATTATGTATACCAAATACAATGCATCTGGCATCTCTCACATTCTCGATTACTTCTTTTTCATATCACATGCAAAATCTTCCAAGTGCAAAGATGATCTTACAAATTTTTTGTACCTGTGCAAGAAAACAGGTATTCCCATCAACATGGCCAAAACAATAGTGCCATCAACAACAGTTACAATTTATGGCATTGAGGTAGATTCAGTAGCCATGGAATGCAGGCTTCCTCCTGACAAAATAACAAAAATGACACAGTGTCTTCAAAATTTTGCTCATAGGAAAAAAGTTCAACTTCGTGATTTGCAATCACTTATTGGATTACTTAATTTTGCTTGTTCTGTAGTAGTACCTGGTAGGGCATTTCTTAGACGTCTGATTGATCTGGTGGTGGGTGTTAAAAAACCCTTTCATTGGATCCGCCTTACTAAGGAAGCAAGGGCAGATATGGCTACATGGTTACTTTTTCTTTCCCATTTTAATGGCAAATCTGTTTTCCTGCCATTGGATTGGGATTCGTCTGACTGTTTACAGTTATACACTGATGCATCGGGAACTAGGGGATATGCTCCTATATTAGGCGCCTCCTGGTTTGCTCAGCCTTGTCTAGAACACATGCAACATTGTCAGATTGCAGTCAAAGAGCTTTATCCCATAGTTCTTGCTCTGGAAATCTGGGGCTCATGTTTACAAATAGGAGAATTCTTTTCTTTTCTGATAACATTTCTGTTGTATACATTATCAATAAGCAGTCAAGCAAAGATAAAACGTTAATGGCCTTGGTCCGCAGACTAGTGTTAGTGTGTCTATGTAAGAATATCTTGTTCAAAGCAAAACATATTCCCGGGAAATGCAACATAATTGCAGACAGTCTCTCTCGTTTTCAATTTCAGACAGCCCGGTTCCAAGCTCCATATTTGGAGCAGTATCCCACCCCGGTTCCGGAACATTTATTGCAGATTTAACTTCAGCAACAGCTCATATTCTGACAGCTTCCTTAACACAGGCATCTCGAGCTGCATATAGGCGGTCTTTGGACCTATTCCTGAATTACAAACTAACTTACCTTTTCAAGTCTCTGATGTATGCAACTTCATTGGACATTTATTTCAATCCAATTTGAGTGCAAGCACTATATCATCACACATATCTGCTCTGGGCTATGTCCACAAATTGTTCAATTTGCCAGATCCTTCTCAAGCCTTTGTAGTAAAGAAACTTCTGCGTGGTTGTCACAAATTGGCAGGGACTGTAGACTCAAGGCTACCGATAACGAAAGATATTTTAGCAAAACTTATTGCGGCTTTGTCTCATACGGTTGCAGCAAAAGCCAACTGCATATTATTAGATGCTCTGTTTAAATTATGCTTTCATGCATTCCTTCGCCTTGGGGAAGTTGTTTCAAAATCTGCAGGAAGTAGCAGTTTGGTGGTGCAGCGGTCAAATGTCGCCTTTCAATTTGAGGGTTCTTTACTGAAATCAGTGCAGATAGTTCTACATCATTTCAAAAATCAGAAACATAACAATCCTTTTGTCATTACACTTGAGAGCAGCATAGATCCAACAATGTGCCCTGTGGCAGCTCTACATCGCTATTTATCACATTTCAAGCATTCTTCGGGACCCTTATTCCAGTTCATAGGGGGAAACCCTGTTACATATTCTTATGTTTCCACTCAACTCTATGCCGCTGCAACCTTTGCTGGTCTGAACCCAAAGTTGTACAAAGGTCATAGTTTTAGAATAGGTGCTGCTACATATGCCACAAGTCTGGGTTATTCTGAGAATCTGATCAAACAATTAGGCAGATGGAACTCTAATGCCTTTCGTCGCTACATAAGAATACCTGCTTTCAACCTTTAACTTATTTTCTACCCCATCCTCTGATATTTTTTTTACTTGATAGTCAGGGCGCATTCAGGTTCAGCAACAACCTTTGGCAGGTCAGTGTCTAACTGCTGCTAAAGACTGCATCACTTGCGTGCATATATCAGTGGGCAGGTCAGTGTCTAACTGCTGCTAAAGACTGCATCACTTGCGTGCATATATCAATTGAAAATTTGGGCAGGTCAGTGTCTAACTGCTGCTAAGGACTGTATCAATTGACTGTTATATCAATTTAAGACTTCGAGCAGGTCAGTGTTTAACTGCTGCAAAAAAGTTTGGTACTATGTAAATATTTAAACAAAATAGGTTTTTTGCAAGTTGGTATCTGTTATTTTTCTTTGTAGTAATTCTTTTTTGCAAGTTGTAGAGAAAAAAAATTCTGTTTTATATGCTACACATTGGTACTGTATACATTGCTATATGTGGTTGGTGCAATATACCTTACTGACTCACTTAGTTACGCTATCCTTTTATACACAGATATGTCCAAAGTATGTCTTGTTATATACAATATCCTTTATGTTATAGCACAGGAATGTGTCAACTTTGGTAACCATATACACTGTTAATTGCAATCGGGTCAGTATTTAACTGTTCATGTGTTATAAATGTTTATTAACTCTCCACAGTCAAACTAGTTATTTCTCTCTGCTCACCTTGGATGGCGCCGATATGATACTGTGTTTCATATCTTGTGGCCTTATTTGTTCGCCATCTTTTTGCTCTGGGTTTGTTTTGATGAGTTTTTATTTGTCATCTTATAGCGTAGCATTATTTAAGTTATTTTGTCTTCTTTGGGGGAAATCAGACTTTGAGTAATTTAGCTTTGCAGGTACTTTCATGTAGAATGTATTATCTGATTTCCCCCAAAATCTTATGTTGAAGATTTCTTTCGTCATTTGGTATTGTAATAAATGACAAATTTTCAATCTCAATCATGCTTTTGTTCAGATTTTTTATGACAGCAAAAACGAGCTACGGTGAGCAGAGTTTGGGTAATAGAAGCTGATAAACATAAAATCAATATTATGGAACATAATAGCATTTATGTTTAAAGCGTATATATGTGTCATTTGCCCTATTGGGGACCTCGTATAACTTTACCCCGTTGGGGGCCTCAAGTTTGTTAGCCAATCAATGGCTTGGATAGGCACGCGATAGCTTGTGTTTTGCACACGTTAGCCTTTTCATATACATGGGATTCAGTGAATACAAATTGTAAAGCGGATCAAAGTTTTTTCATTTTGTTCAACCCTCCATCACCCCAACTTTCCGTCCTCAATATGGAGGTTTACTCCGGTGCTATGCAATCTTTTTATATAGGCTTTTTCGTCATTTGGGTTGGCCTTATTTGTTCGCCATCTTTTTGCTCTGGGTTTGTTTTGATGAATTTTTATTTGTCATCTTATAGCGTAGCATTATTTAAGTTATTGCTAATTTTTGACGTTGATGTCTGGTTCGGTTTAAATATGTCTCACATCTTAAGAAGTGTAATGACCTAGATATTTTATTTGATGATTTATTAGTTTTAACTCTATTAAATGGAAATAAGTATGTTTTCTCTACTTTTGTCAATTTTATGCGAGTATGGAGTTACCTTAATCGGTATATTTTATCCATGAAAACAGCTAAAATTAAGTGTATCACACAGAACTTTATTGACTTTTAATATTCGTTACCGTTTGTTATATTTGCTGTATTTATGATACGCCGTAAGTCGTTAAATATAGACTGTATTCTACTTTATGGCATATGTAGCGTGTTTTACATGTATATCAGCCAAGCACCATTATCAGACCTCGGACTAAAGCCGTTTGTCTGATAGTGTGCTTTACAGTGTACTTTTCTCTTAGCCATTGTCGTACTTCAAACAAATAGAATCTAAAATGACATAATAACATGATGTTGAAATTGAGAAAAGAACGAAATGGGGAGGGGGGGGGGGACACAGAACACAACGAATTGCATAGTTTCTTATGAGGTTCTGCGCACAATTTCATACATGCGTTTCGGAACAATTTAAGATATACATGTATGACAGACTATATATTTTGTGTCAAGAAAGCACAGGGGTGAAACATAGCACATGGACATAAGGAATTCTTATAATGATAGTTTTAAATTAAAGTACCAGTCACAGAAAGAGAAGATTAGAATCGACCGTGAAACATTCATCGACATTACTTACCAAATATGTCACGCAATCATGGGGATTTTGACTAATGTCCTGACTTTTGCATTAGAAAATGGTATAAAGATTATATAGTTGATGTGAAAACAGTACTAGTTCGCTACATTCCATATAAAAGTCAAACGTGTTTACATGTGTTTATTCAAAGTGTTTATTTTAGTTAAAAGTAATATTGTTAGTTTATTGTTCTGGATTGCATGCAAAGACCGTATATTTTCGATTTTAAGGTGAATGTTGCGATTTTGAAGATGAAAAGTAAACATGAAAATTTTTGCAGTCTTAGAAAATCACGAAAAGAATTTAATTTTCGTAAAAATTATTTTGCCAAACAAATTATCTGCCTACAAATGATTAAAGTAAGCCCAATTACTGCATCATGATCAATTTAAAGAGAAGAATTAATAATGATAATTAATAAAATCACACTCTCCCTGTACTCGCAATCCTAACAAAAGCTAAGAAAAGTAAAGATTTTGAAACTTCTGGGTAAATAGACAATTGTTTCTAATGCATTCGGTTATGTTTAGCCTAGTTTTGTGAATGCTAAAAGAGTAAATAGCATACTGCCATTACGAAACAGTGAAAATGAAGCAGAAGCAAAATGAATGCCGCATATATAAACAGAATGAGACAAACAAAATAAGTATAATTCTGTAAGCAAATTTCTATTTGTATTTCTTGATAATAACGTGTAGGTTGTTTGTATCGGATTATATAGAAACAATGGGCGTATAGGATGATTTGTTTGATGAACAAAGCAAATGGTATAATGTATACCCTTAGCTTCAGTTGTGTCTACTTTCTCTTTAATTCAAACAACCTAAACATGAATTATCATTATTATTGAAATTTTTATCATTGTAATTATGATTATTATTACTATTGTCATAATAATTGATTTATTATTATTATTATTTGTTGTTGTTATCATTATTATTATTATTAGTTATCATGATTATCATTATCAGTTGAAAAGTCTGTATCGGGAAATATATCAAATTAGCAAATTTTTTATTACGGACTGCACATTGGTAAATACATGTATAAATATTCATCATTATTACTGGTATTATTAATTATCATTATATTCATCATTATTACTGGTATTATTAATTATCATTATATATTTATATGTCTTTGTCACATTTGTCTTGGTCACTGTGAGATTTTTTTAAAAACCAATAAACCAGAAGATGATTTCAAGCCTTAAAATATCCCTATGAAGAAATTTGAGTACCTTTTTAAATAATAAATAATGTAAAGTATAAATCACTTTTGTTAATAATTCGTTAATTCGTAAAAAAAAAAATCAATAAAGTACTTACCCATATTACAGAATTGTCAGCAATGCAGAGCTACATAACAATTCGTCAAGTTTCATAAAAGATTAATAGAGTAAGCTGTTTAAAAAGGTCGGATTAAAAACAAAGTAGGTCGAAAAGAAAAAATGAGAGAGTGAGAAAAGAAACGGGTATAGAGATATTGAATAGGGGAGAGGAAAAAAGAGAGGGAGAGGAATATTTCATTATAAACCTACTTAAATTGTGTTTCGAACTTAATAGCAATTCCAGTTGATTAATCATAGTTCTATTTACATTCATTTTGATATCCACATTTTTGTCCAATGAACAGACAAACAAAGTGGCCATCCGTAGCTTTATTTTGCTAAACATCTTGTATATTCATATGAAGCAGAATTTATTCCAAAACTTCTACGTGAGAAGAAAAAATATCTTTCCTGTGACCTTCAATTCGACATTTAGATATATCGACGACGTTTTGTCTATTAGCAATAATAACTTTCATTCATATGTCGATTCGATATATCCCTGTGAGCTCGAAATAAAAGACACCACAGAGTCGTCCACGTCTGCTTCATACTTAGATATTCTATTGAAAGTAGACATTCACGGCAAACTGACAACTCAACTGTATGACAAACGGGATGATTTCAGCTTCCCCATCGTCAACTTCCCATATTTATGTAGCAACATTCTATTATCACCTGCATATGGTGTTTATATCTCTCACCTGATTCGATACGCAAGAGCTTGTTCTGCGTATAGTCAGTTTTTAAATCGAGGCAAGCTCCTGACAAGCAAATTGATGGTACAGGGGTTTCGACAATCTCGATTGAAGTCGGCATTTCGCAAATTCTATGGTCGTTATAACGATCTAGTTCGTCAATACAACCTATCATTGGGTCATATGCTGTCTGACGTGTTTCATACCGATTGTTAGGCAGTTCTTGGCACACTGATTTTGACAACGGATAATTCCGTTTACCTTATCAGGATATAGGGCTCACGGCGGGTGTGACCGGTCGACAGCGGATGCTTACTCCTCCTAGGCACCTGATCCTACCTCTGGTGTATCCAGGGGTCCGTGTTTGCCCAACTATGTATTTTGTATTGCTTATAGGAGTTATGAGATTGATAACTGTTCGTCATCTTCACGTTTCATGTATGTAACGAGGATTGTGTTTTACAAATGAGTTATGGATCCGAAGCCATAAAACGTAGACAAATTCAAATCTGGGATTTGGAGTAGCCGTATGAACGTTTATGATTTTTCAGTTTTAGCTCTTGGTAAATATAACAATTTTGACATGTAATTATTTGACCTGGTTTGGCCACGACTGACACCTCTTATGGGGGTAATCTGGTATTTGATTCTTTAAAACATTCCACAGAAAAGACGACCTTTCTGAAAATAAGATTAATCCCTAATTGGCATCCAGTTCAAACAAGAAAATAAAAGAACTAATGGAGGTTAAAATATCTCGAGCATTTCAATTAGAAAGTATTTTTGCTGACGTCTTTTTCAGATTGAATTTTATTGTAAGCACATTTGTTTTTAGCATTACACCAAGCAGTGGAACAGTAAGCAAAATGAGGGAAGAAAAAACAATATCGTTAAAAATTCCTAATAATACATTTGGTAGCATAACCTATCTCCCTCCGTTTAAAATGGCAAATTTTCTTTTCAATAAACTGCCCAGTCATATCATAAAGTATTATTTATAGAAATACCAATTATTACAGCCAGTTTCACACATTTAATTTGTACACCAATAAAATCTATATTCAACATTCGACATCTCAGGAACATTTCAGATGTGCCAATTTAGCATTTACTGTGAATTAGATAGATTGCATGAGGAATATGTTTTGGTTCCAGCTGACAAAGCTTGTAACAAGACTGTCTTTGGTTTCAAGGCTCATTATTACAACAGTATTTTAAACGAACTTGGCAATAATTATACTTTTGGTAATCGTACCTATACTCCAACTGCCCTTTCAAAAGATGATATTCTTCAAAACCATGCTTCAGGTTTAGACCTATTTAATATCCCAGTCAATGGGATGGATGAATATGAGTTACTGTATACCTACCTTTAATGGGTTTCCATACTTCACAAAAACCCTTACAAAGATACATTGCTGGATCCAGTAAATGTTCTACCAAGACCCTATTGTTGTTACTCACGAAAATATTAACAGCTGTGAAGGAGAAACATCAAACATACTGTGCCATAACATACTGTGCCGGAAGTGGTGTAAATCAAATGTGGATTATAAAAAATTCCCAATTTTTTTTTGTAAATTTGAAATCTCACAACTTTTCTCAAATTATCTGCATCAAAATGTATGACTTTTCAACTCTTTACACGACCATTCCTCGCGATAAATTAAATACTAAACTTTTTGACATAATAGACAGTTGCACCTTCAATAAAAATTGAAGAAGGAAATATTCATAATTAGTGATCAGTCATTCAAACAATTACTTAACATCACTCTGATTCTACGCACAAGTACTCTGAAGTTGATATAAAAAGAATTTGGAGTTCCTCATTGACAATATCTTCGTATACTTTGGTAATCAGGTCTTCCAACAGTCGGTTAGAATTTCTATTGGCATGAATTGTGTCCCTTCATTGGCTAACCTGTTTTTATATTCTTATGAGACAACATTTATTCAAAAGCTTCTAACGAGTTTCAACTGCAAAACACATCAGAGTCGCCTGCAGTCCTCTTTTATCTGCGATCATATTGTCAAACTGCCCCCCCCCCCTTTTTTTTTTGTCTTCAGACACGTATATACATCATTTGCGGGTCCTCTGGTATATCCAAGTGTCCGTGTTTGTCCAAATATCTATTGTGTATTCCTTATAGGAGTAATGAGATTGATCACTGTTCGTTATCTTCACCTTTCATTTGCAGTACCTTTGACAAACATCCACATCCAGAGCTCGCCCAAACCTTCATCTCAGGCAAACTAGAAGAATCCATGAACCTTTATCTATGGCAAGCTACAACAAATCATGAACAATTGGGAATGGTTGTGTCATTTGAGGTTTTAAAGCATTATATGTCCATTTTTGCTATTGTGCTGTTGATATGCAATGATGTGCTGACATAATGAATAGTGGGTCTTAGATCATCCTTACGTTTTATCATCACACTAATTGTAGACAATTAAATATGTCGTGCTAATATTGCTTGTAATATTATTTACTCATATACTTGGTAATGATTATGCAGATTCTGCACTGCATGATACGGGTGACGTCACAATAGCTGATATCAACGACCGGTGTTGTATAGTAGTCTTTCCCCCATAGTAGCTTTACCCCCCGGAAAAATGATTATATAGTAGTCTTTCCCCCTAGGGGGAAAACTCGCTATATAGTAGATCTCCCCCCATAGCAGGGTTTCCCCCTCATGTTTTTGGTTTTGATTTTAGAAAACAGATTATGGAAAGTCACTCAGGCTTCGAACAACAAATATTGATATTGCATAGATCTGAGTATCGAAGAGTGTATGTTACCGATAGTTTGAATGTAGAGACATGTATTTTCATAGAGATACATTTTAGAGATATAGTTAATGGTATTACTGAGAAAGTATAAAACATGCGAAATTATATATAAATTCATAAAAAGCATTTTGTGGAAAACAAAGAGTAAGCCCACTTACAATGTATCAAAATAAATCTTTATGTTCAATGATGTTCTGCAGTCTCAATTGTATCGATATCTTGAATTAACAAGAGGCCAATAGGCCTTGACGGTGACCTGAGCCCATGCATGGACCTGTTTGAAAGGTTCTTATATGCACAATCGCCCAAAGCCTTTACAATTGAAACATTTGGTATATTGCATTATGTAACTTCTTTACAAAAGCATTCAGTGTTCAATATCTCAATGCAAGGTGAAGATAACGAACAGTGATCAATCTAATAACTCCTATAAGCAATACAAAATAGATAGTTGGGCAAACACGGACCCCTGGACACACCAGAGGTGGGATCAGGTGCTTAGGAGGAGTAAGCATCCCTCAATATATTTTGGCAGATTAATTGCCGGAATTTCAGACACCACCACCCCTTCCAGCAAAGTATTTCCCCAAAAGTATTACTAGGGTAGGCAGCATCTTGATCACCTTATCTTTCATCTTTTTATTTATCTAGTTTTCATATAACATCAAAAAAAGTAGACATAAAGTTTTAAGCATTATAAACATTAACTCTCTTTGATCATTTTACCCCCCACCCTCCCCCATCCTGAAACCCTGCAATCTGGTTTATAAAATAAACAATTTTGTTAGATCATGAAAATTACAATTTTGTTAGAGGTTTCCTTGCCCATCATTACTATATGCTCAGTTTGTCTGTTATTTGCCTAGTAGTAGAGAAGATTTTTAAAGGAATTGTCACTACATGTACATGTATATGACTAATATGGCCACGCCCTAACACAGGAACCCCTGCCCCGAGGGTCATGAAATTTACAATTTTGTTAGAAACTTTCTGGCTCATCATTACTATATATTCAATTAGTCTGCTATATGCCTAGGAGTAGAGAAGATTTTTAAAGAATTCTATAAATTTTACAGTTTTTATCCCAACATTAAGGCCCATTGGGATGGTGGATCATGAAATTTACATTTTCTGGTTTTCTTCTCTTACAGATGTTACATATCAAATTGGGTAAAGATTGGTCCAGTAGTTTTTGACAAGTTGTTAACACTGGAAGGACGATGGATAGGGGACGACGACTGACGCAGACCAATAGCAATAGGTCACCAGAGTGACAAAGGTGACATAAAAATGTTTATTGTAAATGGTATTTATAAGATGTTATACTGAGTCCATTTAAGACTTTAAACTGTAACGGAGAACAATTACGTAATTTATGTTCCAAACACGGCTCCTCAAGTATCAAGGTATTAGCATTTTACAAGGAGACAAAATAGAGAGGAAATTAGTGAATCTCGTATATTCAGCTTTAAATGGATATTTATAGGATTTCCAGTTGTATTCTAGAAATGAGTTTGAAACATTCAAGAATAGTCGCTTTTTCATTTTATTTGTAAAAGAATATTAACAAAATAAAATCCACAAATCAGAGAGAAACGCACTTGAATGTAAGTGCAGGACTGCAGTTTTAACACTTGAATAATTCTATCCTACAATTTTATAGAATTGTTATATGAAACATAAAAAGTAACGAGAGGCCCATAAGCAACATTGTTCACCTGAGCAGCAGGTCCTAGCAATAAACAAGTTTGAGCAAAACTATCATTATACTAGTACTTTGATTCAGAAAAAAAAATCAAAGGTAACAACACAAAATTCATTCTTTGATTATCGTATCCCCTTGTAGAGGCTCTATAACCCTTCATTTAAACAGATTTAATCTAATAATGCTCTGTGCCAAGTTTAGTTGAAATTGGCCGGGTGGTTTGGGAGAAGATTTTGAAAAGTCGTCAATGCATGTTTCCTATTTTGCTGTTATTGTGGCCCTTCATTTAAATAACTTGAATCCCCATTACCCCAGATAGCTTTGTGCCAAGTTTGGTTGAAATTGGTCCAGTGGTTCTGGAGAAGAAGTCGAAAATGTGGAAAGGTTACAGACAGACGACGGACAAGAGGTGATCAGAAAAGCTCAGTTGAGCGAACTAAAAACGTATTAGGAATGCATACTAAAAATCAAAACTTGTCCAGATTATTCTTCGTATAGGAATGAAATATGATGACGTTGTCCATCTGTCAGATTTAAAATAAATTCATCTATGGAGAAATTATGTAAACGAATATGTATAAATCAAAGTACTTACAGTACAGTTGGAACTGAGTTGCACCGCCTGGAATAATTACGATTATATCGATAACATATTCACATGTATTAATCCACCAATGACCTGAAAACAGTTGGGGGGGGGGGGAGTTTCCTTTCAAAAACATCTAATTCAATTGAAAAATTCTACTTCCCCTAATGAGATGTAAAGAATCATGTCTAACGAGAGAACGAGTTGATTCCTTAGTAGCGGGAATTTGGAATCAAGGGTAGGCAACCAACAGAATTGTACACTATCTGTATGAAAAGTTTTTTTTTGTGTGTTTATCAGTTGGAGAGAGACAATTTTGATTCATCGAACGATAAATACTTATCCGTTTAATCTGAGTTGCCTAAATAGGTGTTGTTTTAAAAGCACGAACTATTCTGATTTTACATTCTAAATACGTATATAATTGTTTTACATAACATTCGACTGAATGAAACGATGTTTGTTGAATTAATATATATTTCCAAAAATCCCAATTAAGGGAATTCGGAAATTAACTATCCATTTAAGATATAAAAGAAATGAATAGCCAGAAAAGGATTAATTTCAGAATGGAAAGAATATGTATGGGAATAGTCCGCCGTAAACGTAACCGGAATGAAAAGAAGGGGGAAAATCTACTATATAGTAGGTTTTCCGTGGGGGTCATCTGGATATAAAAGGGGGGGTCCTACTATATAGCAACATTTCCGTGGGGGAAGATCTACTATATAGCCATTTTTCCGTGGGGAAAGATGGCTAGGGGGAAAGGCTACTATACAACACCGGTCCGAAAATCCATATCGCATATCAGACCGGCGTGCAAAAATGCATATCAAGGCGGAAGTTACGTATTCGCTCGTAACAATCAATGTTTTTACCGTGGTAAATCAAAGTATCAATGTTTTACTGTAGTAAATCAATGTATGAGAGTTTTTACCATAGTTTATTATAAGTGATATATCAAAGTTTTTACTGTAGTAAATTAATGTATGAGAGTTTCTATCATAGTTTATTATAATTGATATATCGAAGTTTATAGTACCAACATTAATCAATGTATCAGAGTAATTCAATGTACCAAAGGTTTTTTTTTATACTAGAGTAGGCCTAAATCATTGTATCAAGTTTTTTACCATAGAAAAGTAATGCATCAAATATTCATTGATCTGCCTTTAAGATGCAAAAAAGTAACTCGCATGCGATAACAAGAATATTATCTTATAAAATCAGCTTTCACACATATCAAATTAGAATAAAAACCATCAAAAATACTATCCCGTTCGTATGATATATCCAAGCATAAAAAAGTGCAGTAGATTTATATAATAAATAGAATATCACATGCCAAAATCCGTACCATATGTCCTATCAACACTCGGGCCTCATATCAATCCTCGGGCTGATATGTGGTCCCTCGGGTTGAGAGGACATATGATATGGATTTTCGCATGTAATATTCTCTATGTAATACATGCATCTAATTTTCTAGTGCTTTCTGTGCCTGCCAGTAAAACAATAAGTTTGATTAGCTATAAAGCAAATGGTGAATATCAATGTTTTTGTTGCTCACAGGAGCAGTCGATTTATCTGTGATTGTGTATGGGGAAATAAGAAATTACATACAACAAATAATATTTCATCTTAATTATACGCAGAATATCGCTCATTCTTCCAATGCCTTTGCCTTTAATATATTTCACAAACTTTCTTCTTAGATGCGTTGAAGGTGTACCTAAAAACAATACCAGTACATTAGTGGTGTGTTAACTATAAAGTTTCAAGCCGACATACTTCTTATGACACGCACTTCATGAAGTATGGGGCGTGGGGGAGTCGCAGCTCATGTCTTCACGTATTTTCATTTTAAAAAATTATTTCTTAAGTTTTTCATAATTTAATGTGGTGATTAATTATCGTATGCAACCCCACTCGGCCACTCATCCTCCTTTCGTCGTTAATTTGTACAGGTCGAATCAAAAGTCAAAATAACAAATAGTGAGCAATCCCTTAGCTTCTATAAAGAGTACAAATTCGACAAGAGGGCAAAAACAGACCCTGGACACACCAGAGATGGGGTGATGTGCTCAGGAATAGCAACCATCCCATGTTAACCGGAATAAAGATATTAATCTATTCTTATTCAAAATTTAATTTCTCGCCATTCCCAGATTAAGTGTTAAAAATTCTTACAACGGGATTATATTCATTGGTCATTGTTTAAAACACGTTCAACTGATGTAATCAAAATTCCGTGGCAATCCCACTGTAGACCCGACTAGATGAATTGTAACTCTATGAAGAATGTACTGGAATTAAGGTCACGGGGTAACAGGTCTTTCATGACCGCTTGGGGAAAACGCTAATCGTTTTAACAGACTTTAAATCATTTGGCATGGTTTAGTCTCTGACATTAATCTTTTATAAATACTTGGCACAATGTTATACAAACTGTCCAAGTAGTTCAATAATGACGGATTAGAGCCACTCCCTAAAAGTATTCGATGCAATGATTGGTCATTTAGACGTAGATAGGCGGAAACTATAGCTATTTATCGATGGGTGGAGGTTATCGTAATACCAGTAGTACTTTCCCATGAATCACAGGGCTTGTGTCCAGACGAAACATTAATACTATTAATCCGTGTATTGATTAATCTACGGTGAACAGCGAGAAAACATAATTTAAATTTAATCCTATTTGGCATATGTGTGCCCCAGCGTATTAACTCTGCCACGAGGGGGTCATTATTTTTAAGCCATGGCCTTTGTCCTTATACTACATTGTACTTTGTTAAGCCATCGCAACAGAATAACTTAGGTTCGTTCGCTTGCCAATACATTCGTTCGTATGTTTACCCTTATGTAGAATACTTCACGATGATTTACTTTTACCTGATTTGTATTAAATTTGCAAGACTGTTCCTGGCCTCAAGATCATAAACTGAGAATACTCTTAACTCAAAAGTTTGATTACTTACATCTGAAGATTTCATTAGCAAACGTGGTTTGTTGTTGTTGGTTTTTCGTTTGTTTGTTTGTTGTTTTTTGTTTGTTTGTTTGTTGTTTTTTGTTTGTTTGTTGTTTTTTGTTTGTTTGTTTGTTGTTTTTTGTTTGTTTGTTTGTTGGTTGGTTTTTTTTGCTTGTTTTTTTTTGGGTGGGTTTTTGGGGTTTTTTTTGGCTTTTTAAAAAAAAAGGTCTGCTGGTTTATTAAAGAAATCAATTGCAAACATATCCTGATCATTTTATTTGTTATTGAAAATTAGTTTAGAAATTAACTGGATTTGAAATTTACACTATCTTTTCTCAGTTCTTGAGGCCAGGTCATAAAGAAACCCTGGCTTTTTAAGATTACAGGTGGCAACAAAAATGGATTTGTCATACAATCTTATCAGACGTACGTTAATGCTAGCTTGCGAATGACCATGGTGACGACACATAAAATGTGTCAAGTACTGAATAGGAAATACGTAAAGTGTTACATTTATCACCCAGAGTTTGTCAGACTTACAAGAACGAAACCTTTTTTAATAACCTATTCTTCAGATTGGTTTTCGAGGTGAAAGGTCAAAGAATAAGAAGTTCAAGGTGAAAGGTGGAAGAATAAGAAGCAGCTTGTTTTTGTTTACTATTGTGTGAATTATGACAACCATTATACCGACTAAATTTCACTGCTACAAAAATGACATGTTATTTTTTTCCCGCGGTATAAATAGACGATAAACATAGAATGATTTGCATTAACTTATTCAAAAATGTTCTGAGAAATAATCAGTAGGGTCCTTTCCAAAGTGATAGTTTTCTTTTCAGGCAAAGCGAAACTACACAAATATTGTCAACATACCAATCTATAAATCTATCTACCGGTATTTCTACATATGTAAGGAATATATTGAATGCGTTGATTTTGGATATATATATGTGTGTGTGTGTGTGTGTGTGTGTGTGTGTGTGTGTGTGTGTGTGTGTGATATATAACGTTTTTAACTACTTTTTAGAGTGCAAATGTATATACTTAGTGCATGTACAATGCTTACATTGTACGCATGCGTGTATGTGTACAACAAGCTGTACATGTATATGTTACGGGTGTTTCATTTACCGAAAACAAGTGCCTGAATTTCTCCTTTAAAAAAAGAAAAATACTGGTGGATAGCGAAAGTTCATGACCTGAATTATAAAATAAAAGTCATGTTTTTCCTCGACCTTGTTTATTACATTTAAACAATAAAACGCTCTCTATAGTGTGTTGTACAAATCGAAATGACGGGTACTGGCATTGCAGATGTCTATTTATTTATCTATTTACTGCAGTGCTCACAACTGTGACAAAGTTTTATTACTTGTATTTACATTTGAAAAGTTTCTTTACATATATACACTTGATAGTAAAATGGGATACAGTACACACAATCTTATATTATAAAGGCACTTAACACCGTTTTTCAATGTAAAAAAAAATAACAAGCTAAATAAAAAATATAAGAAAAAGAAAATGAAATCTCCTTAAACTCCAAAAACCTAATTTCTTTGATTTTTTCTTCTTTTTTTATTTATTTTTTTAATTGTACATGAATGTGGGTCATACTCAACAAAACGTTTGTGGGGGAGGGGTGGGCAACCTGCCTTTATATAAATATTTACGGACCTCTAAGTATATCACAAGAAAGTATGTAAACGACTACTTGTCGCCTGTTAATTCGTCCCCATGAATATCTGGAGGTATGTGAGCCGAAATAAATGGGGGGGGGGGATAAAAAAAGAGATAATTTTTAAACATTGGTTAAACTTCACTTGAATAGAATTGAAGTATTTTAAAATTCGGTTGAGAAGACACATCTTCCATTTCTCAGCCTGAATCTGTGTACTGCTACGTATAAAACCAAACACAAGCTACGTTTGGGATTATTTATTAACAAATCCTGCATGTTGAATAACAACAATAGTCATGGATTAAAGAAATAATACAGTGACAATTAAAACAGAATAAATTTTGTAAAAGAATGCAATGGCAAACAATGGAATGGTATTTTGATTTGACGGACGGCATTTTAAAACTCTTTGTGATATTGTTTACAGTTTTAAAAGAGATTTGTCTCCCTTTTTAGGTGTTATTTAAACAGATTTTTCTCCCTCTTTTATGTGTTATTTAAACAGATTTTTCTCCCTCTTTTAGGTGTTTTTCAAACAGATTTGTCTCCCTCTTTTAGGTGTTATTTAAACAGATTTGTCTCCCTCTTTTAGGTGTTATTTAAACAGATTTGTCTCCCTCTTTTAGGTGTTATTTAAACAGATTTGTCTCACCTCAGTCGGATGCTTCGGCGAGTTTTAGCAAGAAGGTGGGAGATAATTAGGAAATAATGTTGCTACAGCTAGGCATATGTTTGAACTGTGATCTCAAGAAAATAAATAATTACATCAAAACTACCCACTACCCAGAAATTCCCGTGAAGATCCGGGTTATGATAGGTCCTCGGTGCCCCTTGCTTGTTGTACGAGGCGATTAATTTGGGCAGATTTTCGGATGAGACCGCAAAAACCGAGACCCCGTGTCACAGCAGATGTGGCATGATAAAGATCTCTACGTGCATAAAGGTTGTAAGCGCCGAACATACGCCAAAATTTTGCAGCCCTTCACCGGCAGTGGTGATGACGTCTCCACATCAGTGAAAAATTCTCGAGAGGGATGTTAAACAATATGACAATCATATCAATCCTCTTCAGAAGATCCAGCTTTGATCATTCGGGACTCACGGGGACCAGGTAGTAGATGTAGGAATTTTTATAGGAATACTAAAGTATATAAATGTATATGGAAATATTCAAAATTATGATTATTGTGAAAACCTAATTGGTTGAAATGTATGCTCATGATATGAAAGCAATCAAGATTACCAGGTATATCGTAGATTCAGTTTTGTTCAAAAACTTAATCCAATGGGCCAAGAGGGCGTCATGCTTATGTTTTACATAGGCAAATGATTGATAATGAAAATCCCCGAGCTTCTTTGGCTAATTGCTATGCATGAATTCCAATGTAGTGCAGATTCCAATCGCTCAACCCACGCATCTTCCTCCGTAACAAGGAGACGACTAGTATGCTCGTCAGCTACATGTTTAATGGAGGTAGCGAAGGCCACGGTTAGTATGAATTATCCCCCTTTGAACCAAATACAAACACTATGCGTGGGGATCTTTTAGAGTAACAAAAACACACGTACAGTTTGTTAAAATGAAATGCAAGCACATTGATAATGACAATGTATGGATTTGTCCTATGACAGCCGAAAGCTTATTTTTGGACTAATATCAGTATGCTAATTAACCAACTCAAGTCTCATATCTGTTAAGCATGATAACGAAGAGGAGTCTCTCGTTGGAGTTTTTGTTGGTCACTATTCACATTTTCAAAATTCCACATTGAATTGATAAAGATGAAGACACACATGTCAGAGTGTTCCAAGTCCGTGCACAATCAACTTCACGCAACTAACGGTTTCCATTGACAACAAGTGCTACTAACATCGTCAGAACAGCTAGGGGTGACATCAATATGGTACCTGTTAATAAAACATGTAGGTGTAATTCATGAATACGATTGATTGTAGCAAGGGTAGATTTAAATCCTACTCAATAGATACATGAATGATATATAATACATGTGTGAAATATGAAATTTCTGTTACTCCATCAAAACCTTATTTCATTGTAGAAAATTTTAAAACTTACTTGAACTATTTTCAGCACACATTGCGATCGTTGCGGCAGAACATCCTGCGTAGCCGGTCGTTTCGTCACTTCCGTCGTCACAGTCTGACGAGCAGTCACACATGAATGATTTATCTATACAAGTTATACCGCCTGACTGGCAGGTAAACCATCCAGCTGGGCATAACTTTAAATTAAACAAAGTTCATGCAAAAGTAAATATCAGAAGTGGAGATTGTGTCACATTGTAAAATCATGATTTTTCTTTACTATCATACGGTAAATTCAAAACATTTTAATATAAATATATGCATCATTTTAGAAATATTTTAAATCAATTTTATACTTTACACATTTAATTACATTTATAAAGTATGAAGTTAATTTAAAGTATATCATATGAAAAAAGGTTTTGAATTTAGCGGGTTGTCATATTGTAAAGTTTGTGTTTACTGCCACCTTGTAAATCAAAAATTTATATTATTTCAATTGTATGATAAGGAGAGAGAGAGAGAGAGAGAGAGAGAGAGAGAGAGAGAGAGAGATGTACCTGTAAATATGTTCCAGCGGCAGCGGTGGGACAAACTTGACTGTTACAGTCCTCCAATACGCTGGAATCTCCAAAACACTGTTTACCGCCGTTGGCTGGCTTTGGGTCTGTACAGGTTCGGGCACGTGATCTTTTGCCACCGCTACACGATACAGAACAAGTGCCCCATGCTCCCCACTGGCTCCAAGCGCCATCAACTGTAAATAAAGATAAGTAATGGTCTGTTTAGAAAATGTGTTCATATCCTTTGCCTATTTATAAAACTATGATCATAACTAAAATATGGTTCTCTCTTACATCAACCTCATTGTTATTTAGTCTTAAACATTTTGATGATATCAGACTTATTGATGCTGACTTCCGGTTTTAAGGTATTTTATTATATCAGACTTACTGATACAGACTTGGGTGTTACAGTTCTGAGTCTGACTCGTCGCACCCGAACACAGGGCACCTCCATAGCGTGGAGAAGGATTAGTACAACTGCGCGTGCGCTGCTGTGTCCCTCCCCCACAAGTCACCGTGCAGGTTCCCCATGATCCCCAATTAGAGAATCCGCCATCAACTACAAAATAAAATCAACTTTATGGTCAGCTTTAGCTGCTGGTTAATTAGCATTTCACCTGAAAATCTTGCGAAATACATCACCTCTATATGTCTTCAACTATCAACATATATATGCGGCATATATTAATTGACATTTCAACAACATTCGATACACTGCTGCAGTAATAGTAACGAACTGAATGATATGTACAGTTAACTTACTAGGACAGTTTTGTGTGTTACAGGCCTGGTTGGACGTCGTAGATCCGGGACAATTCAAGCCGCCGTATTGAGGAGCTGGATTGGTACAGCTACGTGCACGTGTTTGTTGACCTCCCCCACACGTCACAGTACACGTACCCCATGAGTTCCATGACGCCCAGGCCCCGTTAACTAGCAATAACAAAGATACAGTTTAAGTTGTACATTCTTGAGAAATAATGGGAGATTCATGACGTGTTGAAGTGCTTGAATTATTCATTAAAATATAGGTAAGGCAGAAGACAGGCGTATTGTAATTCTTGGTTTCTATAAATATCATTTGACAGTAAATCTTGTAGAGAGAGCAGTCATGAAACTGCTATTTTTTCTAATGTAAAATAATTTCATCAGTATCCATTTTGTGACGGAGCAGGATAAAGTAGTTTGGTAATTACGTATGTTCTACTTACTGGGACAGTTGTGCGTGTTACATGCTTGGGTGCTGGAGGAGAAATCTTGACAATAAGCACCGCCATATTGTGGAGTGGGGTTACTACAGGATCGGGATCGGGACTGGATTCCGCCACCACATGTCTCTGTACAGCTTGCCCACCCTCCCCAGGAGCCCCAGCTGCCGTCAACTGAAAATAACAAATTGCACAGTTTCAGAGTGAAATCCCGGTAGTATGTGCGTACGAAACATGAAGCAAACAGCTACTATTCGTGTATAGTTAAGTATTGATTAAAAATTCTATTTATTTACCAAACGCGTAGTTATTCAGTATCGTAGAATTCCTGGGGTTAACTTACTTGGGCAGTTATGAGTGTTACAACTCTGTGATGAGGTGGAAGACCCCACGCAATTCTTTCCTAGGTAACGGGGGGCGGGGTTTGTACATGTCCTGCTTCGTGATTGGGTACCGCCGCCACAGGTCACAGTGCAGCTCCCGTATGACCCCCAGGACGCCCATTTACCGTCAACTAAAACAATACAACACATTGTGAAATATACATAAATATATAATTACTGCCAAACCATTACAAAATAGAGATTTTACATTTGATGTACACGTCACTTACTTGGACAATTATGTGTGTTACAGCTTTGTGATGAAGAGGAAGACCCGGAACAAGATCTTCCGCCATGTTGAGGAGAGGGATTGGAGCAAGATCGACTTCTCGTTTGTGATCCGCCACCACATGACACGGTACAAGAGCCATACGATCCCCACGAAGCCCAATTACCGTCAACTACAAGAGAACTGTCGTTCAATATAAATGAAGATTAACAGATTCGTTTCATGAAAGGTGAAGATGTTATGATTACATGGTTACTGCAGACCACACAAGAGCACAGTCTGTTCTGTTACGGGTTTTCAGACTGTAAATGCGTTTCTGCGGAATTATATTTTTTGTTTCTGTGGAAATGAGGTAAAAGTATTTTTAAAATATTTCCAAAATCAGTGCAATATGTACATGTACATGATTGTTGATAGTTGAAATATAAGTACATAGAAAATCTATGTGTATGTCAGTGACCTATATGTAGCTTGATCATCAAATCTTACATCTTAGGAATATGTAGAATTTTCCATTTTTCTTTAAGATCTATTCAAATGCTTACTTGGACAGGCAGACAGAGTGCATGTGGCTGATGACGTAGAACTTCCTGGACAGTTACTTCCGCCGCCTGTTGGCGCTGGATTGTTGCAAGATCTTGTGCGTGATTTTGAGCCACTGCCACATGTCACAGAGCATGCACCATACGATCCCCAGGATCCCCATTTCCCATCAACTGAAATATATAAGAACATCCTTTTGAGAGGAAAAAATCTAAAGAACAAACACTCACAAATATATTTTGTATGTCCCCTGTTGTATTTAACTCGTGTATTATCTAGGAACGGAAATTAATACTTTAGAATTCCTGGCATAAAACAGGAATTGCATAAGAGATTAACCGTTTGAAGCTATTTCTCATACATATGGATGAGGAAGATATGAATGTCATTTCCTGGGACGCAGAAGGATAAAAAGGGGGGTTTTGCTTTTAATACTTTTTAGACACACACAGTTACAATTACAGAACGGTTATTTTTTTTTTATTTCATATTTCTGTTATTTTTTCACGATCTACAAACACTTCGTTTTTCCTCTAAGTCGTTCTCTGATGAAATATTTTAGATAATCTTAAATGAAAGACACTCGATGAAACTTGCTGACTTTGAAATTGACTCATTTTGATATGCTCATGTTCTTATCTTTATTTTTAAACTAATCACAATTTTTATTACTAGTTTGTAGACAATATCTGCGCCATGAATCATGTGTTGAATTAAAACATCACAGCTTACTATTTTAAGATTACCCTACTCATTCAAACGATTCCTTTCGGGTTACTGGACGACGTGTGTTCTTTATGCATTGTTTCCACGAAAATTATGAAGATAACGAACAATGATTAACCTCATAATTCCTTTAAAGAATACAAAGTTGAGAAAAGGGCAAACACGGTGTCTAAGAGGAGTAAGCATTCCCTGTTGACCAGTCACACCCACTGTGAGCCCTATATCTTGATCAAATAAACGGAGTAATCCGTGGTCAAAATCAGTATGTAAAGAATAGCCTAACAATTCGAATGAAGCATCCTTATATTTGAATACTAATGACTTTCAGCACAAAAATGTTGACATACATGACTGTATGGTATCTGAAAAGTTAAAACTGCTGACAGTTAAACAATTTTATGGAACTCACCTCGACATGCATTGCTTGGAGTACAAGTCACAGTTTGACTTCCGGATCCAGCACATTGTTTTCCGTCATAAGCCGGAGCCGGATTCGAACAGCTTCGTGTTCGAGTTTTAGTTCCAGATACACTGCCGGAAGTTGGTTGACAAGTCACTGAGCATGCACCATAAGAGGACCAACTAGCCCACTGACCATCAACTAAAAGAGGAGAAATGAATTAATCTAATTACTCTAATTTGTAAAGCGAATATAAGGATACTTTGCATGACTTACTACATGTAGTGTTTTATCCATGTGATTGATATTTTCCGTCTACACAACTAAAGTATTGAAAATTGAATCTTGACAAATATAGTATGACTATCCTAACAGCTGGGAATCCTGACCGAAATGAAAGTAAAGTGTAAATATGGAAAAGGAATTTTATTTTTGAAAATACATGTAGGTATTAATAGCAATGTTTCATGCCAGCATACCTGTCAAGAAACACTAACGCACTTCAAAACGCACGCTGGTGTAAAGCGTTGCAGTTCATGCCCTCATTTATTTTCAAAAATGAAATTCATTTCTTAATTACCAGTGTTTATCTTTGGTACTATCCTTCATCTAATACTTTACCATTACTTAATGTTGTAGATTTAATATAATATATTCTTACTCTGACTGTTTAGATCTCCTTCACATAATCTTAAGAATTATATCTGCTTCAATCGCTTTCGTCCAATATTCTACCATCATTCTATCCGGTTTAATCTCATTCACTCATATATAACCATTAATTCCTTTCTTCCTATCCAACACGGTGGCGTCATTCTCTCTGAGTCCGTCTATAAACGTACGTGGCCGTATTCTATCTGGTTCAGTATGCATACTTACGTGGTCGTTATTTAATCTGGTTCGGTTTGTATACTTACGTGACTGTATTCTATCTGCTTCGGTATGTATACTTACGTGAATATATTCTAACTGGTTCAGTATGTATACTTACGTGACTTTATTCTATCGGGTTCAGTATGTATACTTACGTGACTGTATTCTATCGGGTTCAGTATATATACTTACGTGACTGAATTCTATCGGGTTCGGTATGTATACTTACGTGACTGTATTCTATCGGGTTCAGTATATATACTTACGTGACTGAATTCTATCGGGTTCAGTATTTATACTTATGTCACTGTATTCTATCGGGTTCAGTATTTATACTTATGTCACTGTATTCTATCGGGTTCAGTATGTATACTTACGTGACTGTATTCTATCGGGTTTGGTATGTCTACTTACGTGACTGTATTCTATCGGGTTCGGTATGTATACTTATGGGACTGTATTCTATCGGGTTTGGTATGTCTACTTACGTGACTGTATTCTATGGGGTTCGGTATGTATACTTACATGTACGTGACCGTTTTCTACCTCGTTCGGTATAATCACATCAATTAGTATACTTAATTGACCGTCATATTAGTTTGTATTCTTACCTGGCGGGGGCTTTGCACAGTCTTCATTTACTTTTCCATCACCGTCATCATCTGTTGAATGTGAAAGGCATATAGTCAATACAACAACAAAAATAGGATCCACTAGAAAACGAGGACAGTGCGTCAACAGAAAAAGACTTACATAGGAAATGGATGCTGTTCAGTTCATATATGATAAAGCATAGTTTGAATTAAAACAAAAGATGGATATCTTCTTTGTGTGACCATTAGGTATTAACATCACAAGCCCTAATCATTAGGTATTAACATTACGCGTCCTAAGTGTGTAATCATTAGGTATTAACATTACGCGTCCTAAGTGTGTAATCATTAGGTATTAACATTACGCGTCCTAAGTGTGTAATCATTAGGTATTAACATTACGCGTCCTAAGTGTGTAATCATTAGGTATTAATATTACGCGTCCTAAGTGTGTAATCATTAGGTATTAACATCACGCGTCCTAAGTGTGTAATCATTAGGTATTAACATTACACGTCCTAAGTGTGTAATAATTAGGTATTAACATTACGCGTCCTAAGTGTGTAATAATTAGGTATTAACATTACGCGTCCTATGTGTGTAATCATTAGGTATTAACATTTAGCGTCCGATGGTGTGAATTTCGCTTACAATTACTAATTTGTAAACAAATAAACGCACTAGCGTTATTTACATAACTGCGATATATGTAACACACAAGTAAGCTGTCAACTGACAGAATGGGTTCATTTCATGGGTTATATTCATAATGTAGACACATGCTCTCATTTAAAAAAACAAACAAAGGGGGGGGGGGGGTCAGGAAAGTCGACTTCAATTCTGAAATTTATTGACAAGCATTTTAAAAAAAACTACATAAGGGCTCTTTTTTCACAAAATCCTAAATCGTGGATGGGGAATGCTCCATCTTTTACTACCTGGGTTTCTAGTACAACAATTCAATTAGTTCTAGCTTACATTTATACATTCCCACTACCAATGACTATTGCTATACAATTAGTAGAGGTGGGGCAATCACCCATTCATTATATATCTTACTTTTCAAGTGCAAATAACTATATCTTCAAGTAAAAATAAAGGCAAGTTGGCAAAAAATGGGTGCCCCCCCCCCCCCCCCCCCCCCCCCCCCTGTTGCTACGTGCCTGTAATGCATTGTGAATAATGACATTGATGATTAAAAATTTACAAAGATTTACTCTGTTTTCAGTATGACTTACTGCATTACACTGTTCATGTGTACACTGACCTTTGTTTTTGTTTTCTGGAGTACAGAGCTCTTCGTCAATCTTCCCGTCACAATCGTTGTCAATACCGTCTCCAGTGACAGTCGGCGTAGGAATGCAAACCTAGGAATATCATACTTTACTTCAATTTTCTGTGGCTTAGCAAATGAATGTATATTATTTTTTACTCTTTCCTATACTTTCCTATTAATGAATTTGAAAAGCTGTTTAGCATAGAAGTTTTGTTCAATTTAGATCAAATACAACTGGTCGCGGTGGCTCTGGTAGAGCGTTCGCTTTGTAACCGGGAGGTCATGAATTCGAGACCCTCTCGTGCCATGGCCGCGCCAAGCCTAGAACGTAAACATAGGTAGTGATTCCTCCTTTGCCAAACGCTCGGCATATAGAAGTGAAAATCACGGGCCTTTTGGGTATGACCTTATAAATGGAGGTCCATTGTCACGGTAGGCGTTGGCACGTTAAAGAACTTTACCGCTCAGCGCTAAGCCCGGGTCTAAATTTGTACATGTAGTACTAACCTACAAATGATGACGTCTCAATATGAGTGAAAAATTCTCGACGGGACGTAAATGAAATCACTTGATTTCCCTATATGCATGTTTTTTTTCCAGCTGTATTATGAGCGATTAATGCAACCTGCAGTAGATACATGTAGTATCTTAATTTTGCCCCCTTCCCCTAGAAACCAAAATTAACACCACATAATTTATACAGTCATTGGCTTATGATAAAAACTTACTGAGTTGACTTTGGCCATTCTCATACCAGTGGTAAAACCATAGGTCTCGTAATTAGCTTGTCCATACAAGAAACCACCGAAGATGGCAATGGGGGATGTATGCCTAACCGTATGTGTTCCCTCTGACACCGAAATGTATCCGCCCACTAACGATGTTCCCGAGATTTTGTTGTACCTGGTGCCGCTGGGAAAGGCATTTCCATCGATTCGCAGCCCGGACTTTTGGGAGTCCTCTACAATGAACATGAAGTAGTTGTTGTAGGATCCAAGAGAGTATTTAGGTGTACTGAACGTGTAATCAGCACCATATTGCTCGGAGGGTGGAATAATCATCATGGCGGGGTCAGATTTCTCAGACGAGCTCCTTTGGGATTGTACGAATTGGACCAGCATAATTGGTTTGTCTGCCACAATCTTGCAATACGCCGAGGATGAAATCAGCTTCTCGGCCATATACCCAGCCTTGCTGATTGTAAAGGTGGAGCTATATCCTCCTGAAATGGTCACTCTAGTGTTGTCTTCGCTGGCAATGAATTTGAAGTAATCTCCAACCGATCGCTTTGGAATGGGGACTGTAGCGAAGTTTTTCCCCCAAGTATTTACAGGAAACGCCTGCTCTACTAAGTGATCAGACGAACCACCGGATCCTATTCTGGTTTTCTTGTTTCCGGAGAAGACAGACACTGGTTTGGTAGATTTGACGTAACTTCCTGTGAGGTCGCCTTTGGAGGTCAATTGCCACGTGTCGTATTTGTGAAGGGTTTCTTTCACCACATTTCCTTTGTAATAGTTTTTACCACCATAAGAAATATATTTACTCCCGATATGCTGACTGACCGTGATACTGACGGATGTAGAGTCTTCAACCCCCACAATTAACAACTCAGTCTGGTAGACGGGAGGGTACCACGTGACAATGTAGTACTCGTCAGAAAGGACATCTATCGGCAAACCTACGAAGCCGTCACATGAATACGTTTCTTTGTTGACGCCGTAAATGACCACTTCATCCGTGGCCTTCACCCGAATGCCTTTACTGGACTTACTAGACCCAGACATCCTGTCAATTGTAAATCAGATACAGTATAAGTATGTAGCTTATCCCAAAACGATACCGATACTCATTTGATATAAATTAACATTAAGTTATAGTAACCCTGACTAAATCTTACAAGGCCGAATGCGGTGATGCTGTGTATTTCTTGTGAATGTAACTGATTTTATTGTCTGTGCATTTGACATATACAACAACATAATGTCCAAATAAAGATAGTTTATAAAATTTAAAAAGTAGCTGTATACCGGATGTTGGGATCGAAGAACAGCTGTTTGACCTGTCCTGCTGTGACTGTGAAGGAACTAGAAATCCGAGGGTTAGAACATTTCGGCGAGTCCACTGTTACACTGACTGTGGTGGTGCGAGAGGTGGTGACAAAAAGCTCCACATTTATCCGGACGCCATTGTTCTCCATGTAACCAATAACAAACTCAGTTCCTCTGTTATCTGGAGCTCCTAATCAAGGACAAAGAAGAGATTCCTTACGTAGGCGCATAGAAAAAAGGCAGAAAAGAGGTCCCTAATCGGGAGCTAAGGAGACAATGCGGTATAGTCATTTACATTTTTAGACTCAGTGCAACGAAAATTGCCGAACAACAAAGGGAGGAAAATATAGTGATTATCATTAGTCATAAAAGCTACTGCTTTACACTCTTGATTCAAATCATAGAGATTTATATTGTTGATTTAAAAAAAATCATTCCTGCTTATTAAAACAAACAAGACTACATTTGTAGCTGTAAATACATGTAACGTTCATTTCCGATTGGTTGATTTTCATTTACTGTAGACAGTGATGCCATTTAAACAACATTGTTTTACAGACACGTGGTTCGTCTCCATCAGCATCCAATATGGCGTGTAAAACGCTGTAATATTATACAAATCTTGATTTACATTCAACAATATTATTATTTGCGAAAAGTTTGATTTTATATTCGATAATATTAATATCTATATGCGAAAATTTTTATTTGTATTCGATAATCTTGATATATATATGCGAAAAGTTTGATTTATATGCAGTAAGTCTTGATTTATATTTGGTAATCTTGTTATTTATATTTGATAACATGAACAAAATTATCGAATATAAATTAAAATTTATAAATATCAAGATTTTCGAATATAAATATCAATATTATCGAAAATAAATCAAGATTTTTGCAACAAGATTATTGAATATAAATCAAGATTTTCGCATATAAATCAAAATTTGTATAATATTGCAAAGTTTCACACACTCTGTAATTCAAAATCATTTTTGTCTTATTCGCTGATTTTCCGGCCTGTTCACAAATTTTTATAACAGACGGTGCTCCAAGACGTCACGTGACGTTGTCGATTTTAATTTGTGTAGTGTGTTTGCCATCTATAATGAACGATTTTAAAACGGTATTGTTTCTAGTACAATTAAAACTTTCACAATATGACGTTTCATTACTGTAGTACCTTGATCTTAAATATCATGAGATTTTGTCAGGCTGAAAAAAGTTCTATGAATCAAAATATAGAATTATTCTTTTTTCAGTGCAGCTAATTTTCAAATTTTTAACACGCTATATAATTTCAAAATTCGTCCAACAAAAAAAAATCAAATATTTGCATATTTATTGAAATCTACGTATCCAAAGTTTAAGTATACAATATTTATCAGCTTCGGACGTATAATGCAATGGACCTTTCCTAGCAACCCTCATATTTATAGAATTTATTATTTGAATTTAGTCTGTTGACTACGTATATTTGTTTTTGCTTTACGATATGGTATAAATTTCAAGTGTATATCATTAGTATGATGTAAGCCACATTTCATTAAAAAAAATTATTTCATAATAACTGTCCACTGTTTATAATTTCACTTCAGTAATTTGAGACGTACTATTAATGAATCATTTCACTTACCTAAAACGACAGCTACCGACACAAGGAACGCTGCAGCACATTGTATTAGGCCACCTGGAAAAAAGAATAGAAATCATTATCTTTATATGTGAATGTTAATTTATTATAAAAAGTATGTAAAAGCTTAAGGTGGCTCACCACACTAAAATTTTATGAAGCATGATTTCACTATCGCAAAAGTGATACAATTTCGTAATTATTTAATTTGATGGGGGGGGGGGGTTCTGGAATGATAAAAAAAGGTGTTTTTAATTTGCAAATAAGAGATTCTAGAGTCCGAATTTCGCTGTGATTCGGTGCATGATGTGAATATCTAATACAAAATGCACAGAAGACGGTTTAATATTTTAGACAAAAATTTTTATGAAAAATGAAAACGTTATTTGTTGATATGTTTTAGATCTCCGGATAAAATCCTCAAACAGTATGTCAATTAAAAATAAGAAATATCAGATGAATATGTTTTAAAAAGAAATTTATATGAAATTACCAAATTTCAGATATACATGTATCGCTATATTTTATATGAGAGAAAAAAGTACCAATTCCGATTAAATTGTTTTAGAAATTGCTAAGATAATCATATTGTTGCTAATTGTATGTGCTTTTCATTAAGAAATTACTTTCCTTTATAAATTCATTTCATTTGTAAACCATCAAGGGAATGTAGTTTTCTGATTACAATGTTCTCTATGACTACTTTTTATAATTCCGATCGGGCTTGGTTAAAATTGACAAAATCTCAATATTTCTTATTCCTAATTGACATGTTTCTCGAATATTTTACCAGTAGATTTAAATATTAACAAATAATGTTTTCAATTTTCTTAAATATTTTTAGTTGAAACTAAAGAAAGAAATCTTTTAAGCATGCTTTATTAAATAGTCATATCATGCATCAAATCACAGCGAAATTTGGAATCTAGAATATCTTATTAGCAAAAAAAAAATATCTATTTTATTATTCCAGAAAAAAAAATTCACAAAAAATTCATATGAAATAATTTAGAGCTCTTTCGCTCGTTAGATAGTGACATCATTCTTCTTAAAAGGTGCTTTAACGAGCCGTTGAATAAACTTTTAGTGTAATGAGCTACCTTAATTCGTATTGACATTTTTTTTTTGTGAATAAAGACATCGAAATTTCAGAAACATCTGTGTTTAATTTTTTCCCCTCGGTTAAGCAATATCTTAGGCCAAAAAGCATTTTTATCTCTACAAAAGTCTGGTCCCTCTCTCTCTCTCTCTCTCTCTCTCTCTCTCTCTCTCTCTCTCTCTCTCTCTCTCTCTCTCTCAATTTCCGTAAAACCTTATTCTTAAAATTCAGAATGTCAACTTTATCATCTATTCAAGATCTCCGGGGGACTGATTCACTTTTTTATTTTTTTATTTATTTATTTTTTTTATGATAAACATTACAAATATAACTAATTTAAAGTTGACAACCAAAATGTGAACCTGATAAGAGCAACAATTTCTTAGTCTTAACCTTGTGTAAATAACCTTTACAAAAAAACTAGTTGGTAATTTAAAGCAAAATTTAATTTTTAAATGGTATATATTTCACATAAAGAATACTTGATATGTGATATATATCATAAACTTAGATCGATAACCATTCATTTTTAAAACTTTGTAAACAATAACCTATCTCGATCTTTGTTTACACAACACATAATAAACTCGCTTCAACGAGCTTCTGTCATAATGTATATGTATAACCTTATTATTTTTTTTTAGAAACTTTTGAAACAAATTGAATAATAGATTTAAATCATTAAAAATGAAAAACAAACTTTTGACGGAAATCTCTTCGATCCTTACAGGCATTTTTGACGTTGATTTTGTTTTAAATGAACGTAAAATTAATTATATAATTTCCTGATTGCGACCCTAGTTTACTACGTTCCATGCTAATTCTTTCCCCGTCTGTGCTATTATCCAGAAGGATAAATTATCTTAATGCTTACCCATTCTGTGCACTCTCTTATTCGTTATAGATTCAAAAATACATTCACTGCTGTTATATACAGGATTAAATCGTAACAAAGGATTTTCGAGCGCACTGATCTGTTAAACAAAACATAAATTAACGCTGCGTTGATCTATTGGCACAGTTTTAATCCTACATGTAGAAATTAAGCGAAGCTTTAGTTCGCCCGAATGTATACACTGTAAATCAAGATTATAGGTTAATATGTCGAACTTTCTAAAATAAAGTTTACATGGTTAACTATTTTCATTTCGCATTCCTGCATCATTATTAAAAATGATGTCATGATTTCACTCAAACTTAACACAAAGCATAGTTATCTTTAGGAAATGAAATTCAAATCAAAGAAGAATGACATAATTTGAATAAAACTACAAGAGGCCTTGTTGTGAACATACACATTGTATACATTGTATACATCAACAAGAGGCCATGTTGTGAACATTCATAATTATTTTCAAATCAGACTTCCATTCCAATGGCAAGTTAAGGTAGCTCATTACACTAAAATTTTATTTAATGGCTTGTTAATACACTTCTTATGAAGTATGATACCCCCTTCGAAAAGTGACACAACCCCTCAATTATTTTATATGAATGTTTTGTGATTTTTCCCGAAATGATATTAAAGGTGTTATGTTTGTAAATAAGAGATTTTAGAGTTCAAATTTCGCTGTGATTTGGCGTATGATATGAATATCTAATAAAACATGCCTAAATATTCAGATATAAACGTTCTAGTTTTTAAGAAAAAGATATTTATGAAAATTGAAAACGTTATTTGTTAAGATAAGCTTCAGTACTAATTTGAAAACTTAAAAAATTGAAATTCCCGCTATCTATGCCATGTTGTGGAACTCTTTTGTAAGAAGAATGCAATAATAAAACACAACTAGACACGATCTCGTTGCGAGCAACGAGTAGGTCTTCCGTCCGATTTGTTGATGCACTCGGAGTTAAAAAAAAAAAAAAGAAAAAGACAAATGAGTCGCAATTTAGTTTCCGACTTTAAGACACTTTAGATATAATCAATTTTTCATATCATAAGCTTCTGAAGCAAAGTTGCGGTGAAATTCGTTTGAAATTCGACTCTCCAGGCGAGCCATAAGGCCCGCGGGCCTATTTCTTGATGTCATTTGTTAGCCCTCTATAGACTCAACAACTTTAGTTCTATATGTCTTTACAAAATATTTACCTGTAAAAAGTTATTGAGATCGACCGATATCGACAAAAAATCGACTCTACAGGCGAGCCATTAGGATCATAGGCCTATTTCTTGATATCAATCGATAGATCTCGATAAACTGAACAACTTTTGCTCAATATGTCCTTACAAAATATTTACCAGTTACAAGTTTTTGAAATCGACTGATATCGACAAAAATCGACTCTACAGGCGAGCCATGAGGCCCACAGACCCATTTTTTGATATCGATCGATAGGTTATGACACATTGAACAACTTTTGTTCAATAATGCTTTTCAAAAAATATGTCGTTTTAAAGATATGAGGCGTCAAATATTTACGATTTTGGCCCTTAAAATCTCTAATTACGTAACATATGACCTACTTTTTGATTTGATAAGATCAAGCTCGTTGAGATGAACATTTCCGCTTCTACAACTTATTATAAAATATTAATAGTTTCTGAGATATTCTCAAAAACATTTGGACCCTTCTGAACCCCTAATTTAAAGGTCCAGCCCGTTTTGCTTGATATCGTAAGAAAGGCCTTGTCATTTTAAACATTTTTTGCTCAACAAGTATTTAGAAATTCTTTACCGTTCTCGAGTTATCTCTACAAGAAATATATAGGGGCCAAACTGTAGCTCCCTAACGGGGCCACATAGGGAAAAAACGAAATGTACATATTGTTTAGATTATCATTCTGAACAACTTTTGTTCAATAATGCTTTTCAAAATATTTGTCGTTTTCAAGATATGAGGCGTCAATTATTTATGATTTTGGCCCTTAAAATCCCTTATTACGTAACATATGACCTACTTTTTGATTTGATAAGAACAAGCTCGTTTAGATGAACATTTCTGCTTCAATGACTTATTACAAAATATTAATAGTTTCTGAGATATTCTCATAAACCTTTGGACCCTTCTGGGCCCCTAATTTAAAGGGTCAGCCCCTTTTGCTTGATATCGTAAGAAAGGTCATGACATTTCAAACATTTTTTGTTCAACAAGTATTTAGAAATTCTTTACCGTTCTCGAGTTATTTCTAGAAGTAATTTTTAGGGGCCAAACTGTAGCTCCCTAACGGGGCCACATAGGGTAAAAACGAAATATGCATATTGTTCAGATCATCATTCTGAACAACTTTTGTTCTTTATTGCTTTTCAAAATATTTGTCGTTTTCGAGATACAAGGGGTAAAAATTTTATGGTTTTGGCCCTTAAAATCCCTTATTACGTAACATATGACCTAAATTTTTATATGAATAGATTTGGATTGTTGAGATGAACATTTTTTGTTCTTTGACTTATACCAAAATATTAACGATTTTTGAGATATTTGATCTAGACTTTGAGCCCTTCTAGATCCCTAATTTAAGGGACTAGCCCCTAAATCTTGATATTTTCGAAAAGATCTCGTAAATGTGCACAACTTTTGTTCTACATGTCTTAACAAAATATTTGCAAGAAAAAAGATATTGGAGATCAAAGGTCAAAAATCGCCGAAATCGGCGAAAAATTTTGGCATCCATTTTTTCAGGTCCAGGCGAGCTTTTAGGCAAATCGCCTCCGGTAAAATCGAATTCCCCACAAATCTTCTAAAATGTTTACTCTATCTTGTGTAGAAATTTCAAGTCTCTAGCTTCAAAACTAACGGAGGAGATGCGTGGACAACAAGGCCCTTCAAAAAGTCACTAAAAGAGAGTTAACTCCTGACCGGAAGTGACGTCAAGCACGAAATTTTGCAAGCAAAGTCTCGTCACCAACAGACATCTTTCCTGAAAATTTCGTGAAAATCGATCGAGAAATGGCTGAGAAAAACGCGTGTACTACCAAGGAAAATAATAATAATAATAATGAAGAAGAAGAACGCGAACAATAATAGTAAGGTCTTCCGCAGGAGACGGAAGACCTTAATAATGAAGAAGAAGAACGCGAACAATAATAGTAAGGTCTTCCGCAGGAGACGGAAGACCTTAATAATGAAGAAGAAGAACGCGAACAATAATAGTAAGGTCTTCCGCAGGAGACGGAAGACCTTAATAATGAAGAAGAAGAACGCGAACAATAATAGTAAGGTCTTCCGCAGGAGACGGAAGACCTTAATTAAATGAAATCTAATGACAGCATGACATAAGATCTTAATACACTAAGAATATAAAATAATCCACTATAATTAAGATCGATACATAATTGATTTTTACAAATATATGTAAAAAAAAAAAAAAAAAAAAAAAAAACTTTATATGTCAATATGTAAAATCTGTCATCTCTCTCTCTCTCTCTCTCTCTCTCTCTCTCTCTCTCTCTCTCTCTCTCTCTCCAATAGATAGTGACAACAAATTCGTATCGCGGAAATACATTTTTATATTCCTATAAAAATTTGATAGATACATGTATAAATATTCATCTATATTCTTATAGGGCTCACGGTGGGTGTGACGGTCAACAGGGGATGCTTACTCCTCCTAGGCACCTGATCCCATCTCTGGTGTGTCCAGGGGTCCGTGTTTGCCCAACTATCTATTTTGTATTGCTTGTAGGAGTTATGAGATTGATCACTGTTCGTTATCTTCACCTTTCATTCATACGACCCACCGACTGGGATACCAAATGTGCCTAAAACTTAAGCATGGTGTTAAAAAATTTCATCTTTCGTAAGGGCAGTTGGAGTATAAGTACGACTGGATTACCAAAAGTGGAGGTAATACCAAGTTCGTTTAAAATACAGTTGTAATAATGAGCCTTACAAATAAAGACAATGTTGTTACAAACTTTGTCAGCTGGAACCAAAACATATTTCTCATGTAACCTATCTAATTCGTTTATCTCTTCTGGTTTACTAAACACAGAAGGGTAGATGGTACGTACTTTTGTTTCAATATGTCTAATGTGGGATTTTAATATTCCTCTTATACTTTTAATCCATTCTGACAAAGTATCAAGTTCTTCTTTTTCATATTTAGCCCATCGTCTGGTATAATCGTCGACAGAATTCATAATAGAGATGAAGTTTTGTCGCCAATCGAAAGACCGAGGTTCTCTGTATTTAGGACCGTTTAGAATAAGTGATTTGAGGTCCTCATTTTCAATTATTTCAACATCACCAGTAATGGCATGTCCAGCTGGACAATAGTTGAAAGACGAAGAAAAAGAACACGTAGGTGGATTAAGTATAAGATGGCCAATATCTAAGCACTGCAAAGTTTATGATTAAAAAGGTTGGATGCAATAGTAGAAGTATACTTGTAGGAAATACTTGGTGGAGACTTGAACTTGAAATAAGTTGGAATATACGACTGAACTTTTCTATGACGAAGAATGTTGCTTATGTTGACGGCATCTATTCCTTTGTTTGTAAATCTAAGCTTAAAGAACTGGCGGCATTGCTGGGAAGGAATATCATTAAATATATTCAAACTGGTTTTGAAGAGTATTGATTATTTTCACATAAGATTTGTGCTATCATGTGTAAATGTTACATGTACAAAGAAGTAATGTTGATATTCTACAAAGTATATATAATCCGTATTATTTTCAATTGCATTTAAGCTGCAATGAGTATCTTGGATATATATCTTCACCTTGCATCGCATGGTAACACTGTAGATTCCTTATTTTACGCGAGTACTTATTGACATCAAATCGTGAGAAAATAAATTCGCCGTTACCGTTATATAAAGTAGACATTAACGGCAAACTAACAACTCAATTTTATGACAAACGGGATGATTTCAGCTTCCCCATCGTCAACTTCCCATATCTATGTAGCAATATTTCATTATCACCTGCATATGGAGTTTATATCTCTCAACTGATTTGATACGTAAGAGCTTGTTCTGCGTATGGTCAGTTTTTAAATCGAGGCAAACCTGACAAACAAGTTAATGGTAAAGAGGTTTCAACAGTCTCGTTTAAAGTAAGCATTTCGCAAATTCTATGGTTTTTTAATGTTGTGCCAATACAACCTATCATTGTGTCAAATGCTGTCTGATGTGTTTCATACCGATTGTTAGACCGTTTGTGGCACGCTGGTTTTGACTACGGATAACTCCGTTTACTTGATCAAGATCAAGATATAGGGCTCACGGCGGGTGTGGCCCGTTGACAGGGGATGTTTACTCCTCCTAGGCACCTGATCCCACCTCTAGTTTGTCCAGGGATCCGTGTTTGCCCAGCTATCTATTTTGTATTGCTTATAGGATTTATGAGATTGATCACTGTTCGTTATCTTCACCTTTTTAACACAGTTGCAAATATTAACACAAATCTCCTGTGATATATAGTTTCAAATATTAACACAAATCATCTACAACAATACAATTTTACTTCAGCTTTTCCATTGTTAGCTTCCTATATCTTTATAACAATATTTCATTGTTATCTGCATATAGTATATATGTCTCGATACACGAGAGATATTATGTGTATGATCAATAAGTTTAATTGAGACAGGCTACTAAGAAACCAGCTGCTGTTTTAGGGGTTTCAACAGTCTCGTTTAAAGGCGGAATTATGCAACGGTTATGATTGTTATAATGATATGATACGTAAATATATCTTGTCATTAGCATTAATGCTGTCTGACATGTTTCATACCAATAATTAGGCCGTTCTATATATACTGATATTTTTTACGGATAACTCCGTTTAACTGATCAAGATATAGGGCTCACGACAGGTGTGACAGGTCAACCGGGGATAATAACTCTTCCTAGGCACCTGATCCCACCTTGCATGTCCAAGGGTCCGTGTTTGCCCCACTCTCAATTCTTTACGGGAATTAATAGATTGATCGTTGTTTCTTATTTTCACTTTTTCATGTAGAAAGGAAAACGTCCTATTTTAGAAATAGGAAATATTTCATCACCAATGGGAATCAGTGTAATCTAAATTCAAGGGATAATTAATGTAATTCAGATTCCGGAATAAGTCTTAGTTCTTTGTAGGTCTGAGTCAGCTTTTGAGATTTAAAGTTCAAATTGGACACTTCAAAATAAAGCTTTATTCTATTAGGGCAAACCATAATCAAAATCTCAAGTATGTATGAACTATATCAGAGGTTTTATGTAAATGTACGGCGGGCTGTGACCCATACAAGGGGGTATATGTGTCTAAATGGATACTCTGTTACAAATCTAAGATTTACACCTAAGAATGAAACGAAAAGAAAAACATTTGCGTTATAATGGTTATTTCTAAAAACTCCAAATCACACCAATTTTTTGCATTAAACATTCAAAAACCTGCATTCAGGTAGGAAAACAGCACTTTGCTAGTGCGAATTAGACTGGAATTTTTAACAACAATTGCAGCGATATTTTCATTTAAAAGAGCCAATGGATATCAAAAGATTCACAAGAAAATGTCAAATATTGTTCTTTATGAGGTGTTCAACGTTTTTAGAAATCTATTTTGATATCATGAATTAAAAATTTGAAAACCTAACATTTATATCTATCATATCATGAATATTCATATCTTTTAGATGAAAAGTGAAGATAACGAACAGTGATCAATCTCACAACTCCTATAAGCAATACAAAATAGATAGTTGGGCAAACACGAACCCCTGGACACACCAGAGGTGGGATCAGGTGCCTAGGAGGAGTAATCATCCCCTGTTGACCGGTCACACCCGCCGTGAGCCCTATAAGAATATAGATGAATATTTATACATGTATCTATCAAATTTTTATAGGAATATAAAAATGTATTTCCGCAATACGAATTTGTTGTCACTATCTATTGGAGAGAGAGAGAGAGAGAGAGAGAGGGGGGGGGGTTACATATTGACATATAAAGTTTTTTTTTTACATATATTTGTAAAAATCAATTATCTATCGATCTTAATTATAGTGGATTATTTTATATTATATTATATAACTAGTTCTCTAGAAAGAGAAGGTTAATAATATTTCAAATATGTTGTCCAGGATACCATACACTACTGGCAGTTCTGTATATATTAGTGATTCATTCTCGTCCTTCAATCAAAGCAATAAACGTGATTGATTTATTGATTAAATAATGTTTAACACCCCTCTTTTAGAAGTTATGAGATTGATCACTGGTCAGGATATAGGGCTCCTCCTAGGCACCTTAATACTTTAAAACAAAGTCAGCAACTAGAAAATATTATCAATAGTATGTCTGTATATATCATGTATGACTTCCATGCAAGTTTTAAAAAGGAAGAGGTGGAATGGGTTCAATTGGGAGTCCAGTAAAACTGGCATTTCTTAAAACCTAACTCATACTTTACACAACAACTTATCTCATGAAAGGTGAATATAACGAACAGTGATCAATCTCATAATGTCTATACGCAATGCAAATTAGCGTGTTGGGCAAACACGGAACACTGGATATACCAGAGGTGGGATCAGGTACCTAGGAGGGATAAGCATCCCCTATCGACCGGTCACACCCGCAGAGAGCCCCATACTGTAAACGTATTATATTTGGCGTGTACGATATTTGGCGGAAATCGTTTTTTCAACAAGTTAGCGTAGATTTGATTTAGCGCATTCCTGAATTACTTTAAACATCTAGATTTACGGATGGCATTTAGCGATGTACTTGATTTAGCGGAAGCTGCGTTCCGCCAAAGGCGCTAAATAGAATACACAGTCAAATGTAATACATTTACAGTATCTTGAACACTTCAGATAGATAGGCTACATTGGTAAACTAGATCGTTATAACGACCATAGAATTTGCGAAATGCTGACTTTAAACGAAACTGTTGGAACCCCTGCACCATCAACTTGTTTGTCGGTAGCTTGCCTCGATTTAAAAACTGACCATACGCAGAACAAGCTCTTGTGTATAGAATCAGTTGAGAGATATACACACCACACGCAGGTGATAATGGAATACTGATTCATAAATATGGGAAGTTGACGATGGAGAGGCTGAAATCATCCCGTTTGTTATAAACTTGAGTTGTTAGTTTGCCGTTAATATCTACTTTCAATAAAATATCTAAGTATGAAGCAGAAGTGGAAGACTTTGTGGTGTCTTTTATTTCGAGCTCACAGGGATATATCGAATCGACATATGAATGAAAATTATTATTGTTAATAGATAAAAGGTCGTCCATATATCTAAATGCCGAATTGAAGGCCACAGCAAGAGATCTTTTCTTCTAATGTAAAAGTTTTTTAATAAATTCTGCTTCATAAGAATAGGTCAGCTACCAAAGGAGCACAATTTATACTTTACACATCAACTTTATATCACACTTTACACAACAACGTTTTCTCATACTTTACACTACAACTTTATCTAACACTTTACATAACAAAGTTTTCTCACACTTTACACAATAATTTTATCTCACACTTTACACAACTACTTTATTTACACAACAACTTTATCTAACACTTCACACAATAACTTTATCTCACACTTTACACAACAACTTTATCTCACACTTTACACAACGTTTTCTCACACTTTACACAACTATTTTATCCCACACTTTACACAACAAATTTATCTCATACTTTACACAACAATTAAAGGGCTGATCTTTATGTCGTATGTTTTGTATTCCGTGTGGGACTTATGAGAGTGATCACTGCTTGTTATCTTCGACTTTCATCCACAATCGTTTTGGACGATTACTTTCTTTAAACATATTGTTTTATATCTTGATGAAATAGCCATAAACATTCCCTATGTAAACTAGACGAAAAAGCATAAAATTAGCTCATAATATACGTATTTTCGTAATCTCTGATCTCAATCATATTTGACTTAGTTATTGAAAACGATATCCTATTAGGTAAGTTTATACCGATTGTTAGGCTGTTCTTGGCACTCTGATTTTGACTACAGATGACTTCGTTTATATAGGGCTCACGGCGGGTTTGAACGGTCGACAGGGGATGCCTACTCCTCATAGGCACCTGATCCCACCTCTGATGTGTCTAGTTGTCCGTGTTTGCCTAGCTATATATTTTGTATTGCTTATAGGAGTTATGAGATTTATCACTGTTCGTGATCTTCACCTTGGATGTTATCTACTCTATCATTCCAAATATACTCAATACTTTTACTCTATTCCTGATGAAATTAACATATTACTGTAGTTAAAAAGTCATATTATATTAGACATTATGTTGTTTTTATGAGATTCTATAAGAAACAAACAGCCAAACATTTTATAAAAACACGTGATGAATATAGATTATCATTTAAAAATTTAAGCATATAGATCTCGTATGTTCTCCTTCAATTTTTATAATCCTGAAATGTACCAACGATTCGCAGGTTGCTTTGTCACGTGACCTGTATTAAGTGTCAGGGTTATTGATTTACCTTTGGCCTTTTTAATTTTTCTATTCTTGCTTCATTTCATCCCTTAACCTCATTCTTTGTTGGTTACATGCCAAAGTACATTAGCACCCGTCATTGTTTTCAAGCCAACTTGGCAACCATATTAAAAGTTTAGGGCCGATGACATGTACACTTTAGGTTCAGAGTTTAATGCATTTCTATTTCTGTTTTCATTTCATTTTATGAGAGGGGTGCCAGTGTTACGGATATACAGATTTACATTTTCTGTCCAATTATGTATAGTGCAAACCATCACGGAAAGCTATTACCATAAAAATTCTGTCCAATTGTGTAATGTGTTTCAGTACAATTTAAAATACCCTTCGCTTTCACCTATCTGTAATACTTTAGATAAAATAAAAAAAACACTTTTTTGTCCGGATTCTTCCAGTTACGATTTGCAACTTATTTCACCAGTCATTCTTATCATTGTTAGATTACACTATCTACATCTTTCGAATATTGCCCCTTCTACAATGATCCAGTCGCTGATTCAGGATATCTCTAGCAGAAAACAAAACGAAAGTTAGTTTTAAATTTTAGATAAAGGATTAATTTTGTTTTTATAATCAGAAAAAATGGCAAATTTGATTTACGGTAGGAGGGGGATCAAGAAAAGTTTACACTGGACGTAACCTTGATTGGGATACTTGGAAATTCCAAATGTTTTTGTGGGGTATGTTCAAACATCCCGCTGATATTTTTTCTCGTTTCCTATTACATTTATTTTTCAGCGTGTAAAACTAGATCTAATTGGCAACCCCAGGAACTAAGAACAGATCAAACCACCTGACCATGAAGCCAGCAGGGATTCCAAATAAACCACCTGCCCAGGACGCTAGCAGAAATTAACCATTCTACTCCTTTGCTTACTGATTCATGATGATTTCATTCTGACTGGTCTTTCGGCATCAATATTTCCGAATTCTGTCATTCAATGCATGAAAGGTGAGGATAACGAACAATGAGATTGATCACTGTTCGTTATCCTTACCTTTCATTTGTCATAAATGCATGTATTTTCCTCAATTATGAAACATGTGAATAATTCGGTCACATTTTTATTTACTTACAATGGTAACCTTTAATGCTTAGATGGGATCTAAAAAATTCGAGATAGATTGGAAATATATTTTCATGATAATGATAATAATAATAATATTTATCTATATAGCGCCCTTTATACTATAAATAACCACTCTAAAGCGCTGCACACAATAAAAATGATACAGCATGTTATAAAAGTAGTAAAAGGGAATTACAGTAGCATTAATACAGATACTATCAAAACAATGCTAGCAAGACATCAATAATATAATGTAAAATTGCTAAACTTTAAAACATGCTGTGCATTAAGAAAGTTCCACGTCGTACAATCAAATGATATAAAATACAATAGTTGAAATAAATATACAAATATACACTTGAAAAAGTCATGTTAAAACTGATGGTAAAGAAAACTTTTATTTTTGGAAGAGATTATAATTTTGGTATTTTATATAGGGAAAAATAATAATAATGTGGGGGTACCCTACGGCTTTCCATATTTTTGGCTGGTCCAGAATTATTATTGTCAGTACAGATTATATTTTGTAGCGTTCAAATAAAAAAAAGATAATTATTGTTGGCGATGTTCAGTAATTATTATTGTAGTGGAAATATTATATTTATAAAGATAAAGTATGACTTTAAATCGGGTCAGTTTTTATAATTATTGCGGCAGTATTTATAATTATAATAATGTCATAAATGAAGAATATTTTTATTTGGGGGATGAAATTATAATTTGGTATCTGAGAATCGTGACAGATTATTATTATCGCTGCGATATAATAATAATATCGGGCAAATAGGGGGAAATTTTTATTTTTGGAAGAGATTATAATTTTGGTATTTTATATAGGGAAAAATAATAATAATGTGGGGGTACCCTACGGCTTTCCATAGAAAACATAAGGATTTCACCACCTATAATATTAATAATATGCAAGTCATGATCATGATCTTTTCTTATTCAATCTGATGTACTTTATTTTGTCATTGTGTACCTTACTACATCAATGTAATGATATGAAAATTTTCAAAAATCTCTTAGCAATAAAAATGTAACAGCAATAACGATAAAAAATTTGAATATACAAAGACAAAAATGGGTCAATACATATGTATAATGATTATTCTGCAAATTTGGATAAGATTTGTAATGAATCACAAGTATATGCATTTGAAAAGAAAGGTTTCTGTCAACTTCAATTTAGAGTTGATTTAAAAGGATTATATTTTTGGTAGAAGAATTTTATGATAAAAAGCTACATGTCTGCGAGACTTTGCCTTTTCAATTTCATCATACATATTTTGAATTTTTTACCCATAGACATTTATTTCAATTTTGTAATTCATGATACCAGTAGTGGAGACTCAGATATAATTCAAATGATGTAAATTCACTAATTTGGTGGATATGTATTTTTCCAATTATAACATTTTGCACAAGGGTAAAGCTTATGTTTATATAACACTGAACACAGTTCATTTGTCCGGAGGCTAAATCAGGGTCACTTGTTAAAGCTGCTAGAACTGTTATTTGCAGGTTAATAAGGGTTTTTTGTATTCGATTTAAATCCTGTCAATTTTAAATTCTATAAACTCATTAAATCTATGTGTTTCAATAGATCATTGAAAAGCCTATTTTATTATGTTCACCTCTAGATGTGGACACACTTTAATGTTTTCAGTTTACAATTATTTATTACAGTTAGTCAGAAAAGAAAAGAAAATCCCTGTAAGTACTCATGTTTTCAAACTCTTTTTACGATGAGAGAAAACTAATAAATTTAACTCAGAGAACAATATATGGAGCAGTAATCCTATTGACCACAACTTGATAGTTATTTTGTGCGTGTGTAAAATTACACACACTTGTCAATCCTCGCTTCGAATGGGTTGCAAAAATATTAAATGATATTTCAGTATATCTACAGTATGTATAAGCTTGAACTACCCTATATAAGTAAATAATCGATGCATTTCTGTTTTTGTTTTAACCTATCGAATTACTTGAGTAGCACATATAGAGTTAAGGATTATGACAAGATATTGGGGGCGGTGTTGTACCTGAATATTGATGGCTACTGCTAGTTATGTATTCGGACACTATGCGGAATCATCCAGAATGTGAAATGGAAATCCGTATTGGGCAAAGAGAGGCCGGATTCCAATACGAGTTTCCATTTCACACCCTTGATGATTCCGTATTATGTCCCAAACGGACTGTGTACGAATTTATCCCGCTGAAGATAAAACAATTTCATAACTTTCTGTAGTTACAAATCTTTATTGATTTTTAAAACATTGTAGTTCAGTGAAATTAAAAGTCATGAAACAATTCAGTAAGACAATGGCGGCAATGATTTCCCAGAATTTAACTTTTAATTATCAAATTGTTTATACCTGTAGAAATGTATTTCAATTTTGTAATTCATGATACAAATAGTAGAGACACGGATCTAATTTAGATGATGTAAATTCACTAATTTGGTGGATATATATATTTTTCCAATCAAAACATTTTACACTATGGTAATGCTTATTACTATATAATTCTGAACACGGTTCAATTGTCCGACACCCAAATCAGGGTCACTTGTTAAGCCGTTAGAACTGTTATCTGCAGGTTAATGAGGGTTTTAATTCTGTCAATTTTAAATTCTATAATCCATTGAATATATGTATTTCAATAGGTAATTCAGATACAAGGTCATTGGAAAGCCTATAAAATATTCACCCCTAGGAGTGGATGCATTTAAATATTTTCTGTCTGTATTATTACATTTAGTCAGAAAAGAAAATCCTTGTAAGTACTCATGTTTTCAAACTCTTTTAACGATCATAAAAAATATAATAAAGTGCACCGCCACGGCACATGATACGCCCGTCACATATTGTTAACAGTATAGATTGTACCCATTAAAACATTTTTTTTTTATATCACCTTAATTAAATGTCACAGTGACCTTAAAGTAGGATGCGACACACCTTCTACCTAAGATGCATTAGTTGACCAATTTTGGTGATTCTAGGTCTAATAGTTTTCAAGTTATGAGCCGGACAAGTTTTTGCCATATATAGCCATATCTTAAAATGAAAAATCACAGTGACCTGGTTTTAATGTGCGACACACCTTCTACCCAAGATGTATCTACAGACAAAGTTTGATGATTCTAGGCCTTGTAGTATTTAAGTTACGGGTCGGACACGAAAAAACTAACAGACGGACGGACAGACAGACAGACGGACATGAACGCCATACCATAATACGTCCCGTCTTAAGACGGGCGTATAATAATAACTGATATAACAATATAGGAACAAACTTTTTAACCACAATTTGATAACTCTTATGTCCGTGTGTAAAATTACCCACACTTGTAAACCTTCGCTTCGAATGGATTGTAAAGATATCGAGTTAGTGGTATTTCAGTATATCTACATACAATATACAATGTATATAAATACTTATCCTATATATGTAAATAATATATGCATCTCTGTTTTGGTTTTACCCTATCGAATTCTTGAATAGCACATAGAGTATTTGGGAGCGTTACTGCTAGTAGCATACTGTTTGAATAAAATATGGAGTCATCCAGGGTGTGCAATGAAAATCTGTATTTTGCGGAGCGAAGCCGGGTTCCAATATGAATTTTCATTGGATGACTCCGTATTATGTCCCAGACTAACTATGTTACGAATCTTTCCCGCTAAAGATAAAACAATTTCATAACGTTCTATAGTTACTTATCTTTATTGATATACAAGGTGATTTTAAAACAATTGTAGTTAAAGCTGTATGACCCGATGTTCATGTATTATTTTTGTACATAATTACTTTAAAGCAGATTCATTACTTTATAAAGTTATTAACTTTCCCTTATTTACATGATTGAAAACATCTGCATGTAAAAGAAAACAGTGCGAATATTATTTAGAAAGTAAATATAGTGGCTACATATATAAATCATCCCATAATAGACGTCTATAAATAGACCCACGCGCGTCAGGGGAATCCCAACATGATGTATTAACTCATACGCAACTGTCTAGTTTTAAGGCTGAAAGAGCGTAAAACAACGAATTATTAAGAGGTATTTGATATTTTTATTTCTATTAAACTTATGGTACGGTACTGTTATAACAAAATACACAGCTTTACACAGATAAGACCACCGATGATCTGAAAGTTTGAACTGGTCACGTGACTGTCACTTGAAATGGCAGAGTGACGCGGTTATTTGTAAACATCGATTTAAAATCAAATTATTTGGGTTAAAACAGGTGAAATAATTTATGATAGGTCGTACAGTCTCATAACTACATACGTGTGATGATTTAATAGCGTTTTTACAAGATGGAAAAAAATATTGTAATTCGGACCATACAGCTTTAAGTGAAATTAAAAGCCATGAAACAAGTCATCAAAACAATGTCGGCAATGATCTCGCAGCATTTAACTTTTAATCTTTTTTATCAACTTCTTGGGTTGTCGTATGCGCAAACTATGTTGGTGGCATTTGTTTACATGATTGACGCATAGATGATTTATGCATCCCATGTGCGGAAATTGTGTATTGAAAAGTGCGTAATGACGTTGGTTTTTGTCCAGTCATACATCTATAATTTTGTCTGAAGCGAGATACATTATCAGACACCGTTAGATATATATACATTTCACTTCTTGTTGATGAAAAGCCGATTACTTTCAAGAGAATTATAACGATCCCGACACGAGAGTTATCGTCCTTTCCTTGAATCGCATTTTGCAAGAAAGGTTTAATTCTAAATAAGATACACAACTGTCTTACCACCACGTTCGTGTGTTAAAGAGTCGTTCTCCTCCATCACTTTTGCTACATTTATTCCCTCCATATTTTGGAAACGATTTGTTTCTGGTCTAACTCCCGCCTCCGAACACTCGAGAGAGGAGCATTCATCCTATCCGCAGTAGACCGTTAACATGCCACGGAAAACATTTGTAAAACAAACTAGGAAAAAAATCTTCTTCGTTAAAGGTTCTCAAACTAACTTTCAAGTAAATGGCGTTCATTGATGAATTGAAACAAAAATAATGTAAAAGTTATACGGTACCAATTTTGATGCACCAGATGCGCATTTCGACAAATAATGTCTCTTCAGTAATGCTCAAGCCGAAATTTTGAAAATTTGAAATGACAAAAAACTTGTAAGAGCTAAAAGGAAAACTAGAGTGCCAAAAAAAAAAAAACTGGAGCCAAATTCGTCCAAGGATCAGAGCTATGCATGAGGGAGATATCATCTTAATTTTGAAATGAATTTCTAAATTTTAACACTGCAACTAAATATACATCCGTATTTTCAAGCTAGTAACGAAGTACTTAGCTACTGGGTTGTAGAGACCCTCGGGGACTAACAGTCCACCACCACCAACTGCTCATGATTCCAGTCAAAAAATTAATTTAAAGTTGGCAAGTTTGATTCTAAAGAAATGATTTTCAAATTAAATGTAAGATGTATTTTCAATTGAAGATGAAATGATTTTAAGTGAGTTTGAAAATTAGATCTACGAGTTCATGAGAAAATGCATGTCTTCTTTTAGTGTGCAACCAAAATTGTGAAATTATATTTAAAAGTATCAGAAAAAGTATATTGTAATTTTCAGGAAAGGTTTTCAATGCAAGGCGATATCGAATGTTAATTTTCTAAAGCTTATCGGGTAGGGGATGTTACATAATTTCGCCATTACAAAGAAACCTTCAGAAATTCACTCTAAACAATGTGAGTGTTTTCGTTGCGTGCATCGGAACATGATTTGTCACCATTCAAAGGGGCGGGACTGGAGCACATCGTTCTTCTACAAACACATCGCCTAAGTGTAGGCTCCATCATCTTGTAAAGAAAGAATACCGAAACACCATTACATCCGCCGTCCAGTCTCACTATGTGTGGTTTACTTATCAAATTCCCGTGAATCTTTATTTTTCAGATACTCCTCTTAGGTACCTGATCCCGCCTCTGGTATTTATCCAGCGGTCCGTGTTTGTCCAACTCTCTATTTTGTATTGCTTTTAGGGGTTATGAGACTGATCACTGTTCGTTATCTTCACCTTCCATAATATATGCCTATTTTGAAAAATATTCATATTATCTCCTCTTTTTTACCTTTCCAGTAAACAGGTATACCTGAACTTTATTGTTACAAATTCTCTTCTTGCGAGGAGATCCTGGGCAGGGTTTTCCCAAAATCTGGGCGCAGATTCAGCATATCCTCTAGAACGTGACTGACTTCCGCCTCCACATGACACAGTATATGTGCCTCAGATAGACCATGTTAATCTATTTCCGTCCAATAACACCAATTTTGGTGAGTCCGAAATTACAATACAGAACAATTTTTAAATATAAACAGAGAAAGAATGAATGCAAAACTTTACATTTTTTGTTTGCTTGGTTAACTAGGTTATAAATGTTGTGAATCAAATATCATTTTCGCCAAATGTGACGTCCATACACATGTACTTCTACTATTGCATCTAGTGATCAGTTATCCAAAACATTTCTTTCTTAAATACCAATTTGATTCCACGCACAAGTAACATGAAGTTGAATTACAAAATATGCTAGAGTTCCTCATTGACAATATCTTCATAGTCTTTGGTGATCCGGTCGTCCAATAGTTTGTTGGAATTCTCATGGGCACGAATTGCGCTCCTTTGTTAGCTGATCCGTTTTTTATTCTCGTGAAGATGAGCTTATTTAAAAGTTTCCACATGAGAAGAAATCCCTTGCTGTGGCCTTCAACTCAACAACTTGAAATGAAACACACCACAGAGTCCTTTACATCTGCTTCGTTCTTAGATATAGTATTGACAATGGATATAACCGGCAAACTAACAACTCAACTTTATTACAAACGGGATGATTTCAGCTTCTCTATCGTCAACTTCCCACATTTATGTAGCAATATTACATTATCGCCTGCATATGGTGTTTATATTTCTCAATGATTCGATATGCAAGAGCTTGTCCAGGCTACTGACAAACAAGGTGATGTAACAGGGGTTTCAACAGTCTCGTTTAAAGGCAGACTTTCAAAACTTCTATGGTCGTTATAATGATCTAGTTTGCCAATACAACATATCATTTGGGTCAAATGCTGTCTGAGGTGTTTCATACCAATTGTTAGGCCGTTCTTGGCACACTAATTTTAACTACCGAGTACTCTGTTTACCTGATCAAGACATAGGGCTTATGTGACCGGTCGACAGGGAATGCTTACTTCTCTTAGGCACCTGATCCCACCTCTGGTGTATCCAGGTGACCGTGTTTGCCCAAGTCTCTATTTTATATTCCTTTTACCATTGCACTAGACTTTGATCGTTAAACATTTGAAATCATAAATGAATGAGGAATAATCAGTCATTGACATTTATTTGAACAGGAAGAAATAAACATGTTAGGTATTCCGAATAAGGCATACAACAATCTTACCACCACAAGTCCATCACTTCCGGTACATTTATTCCCGCCATATCTTGGAATAAGGTTCATGCGCGATCTGGTCTGACTTCCGCCTCCGCACGCTCAAGAACAGCGAGTCCTGGAGGAGCATTTATATACCACCCACCATGGACTGCCCACGTGCAACAAAAAATAGAAAACCATAACAGTCTTGGAAGTAATTCTAGTAAAAGATTTTCAAAATAGCTGTCAAGTATACAGTACATTTTGTATAGCAAAATAACATAATACTATAACAGAGTCACATGGATCCAGCTTTTAGCACAAATGGTCCTTACAGTTTACATCACATTAGGCATCTGTATATTGTTAGAAATTTATCATTAACGTAACAACAGCGCATGCGTATCTTCATTATCAATAGTTTTGGACGACCGAAACAGTGATTTTTTTTTTTTTCAAACTACCACCCCTCCTTTTGAATTGGGAAATATTAGCGACATTTTCCTCAAATTGGGAAAAATCATTCATAGTAAATTAAAATGGTAAAGATGCACAAAATAATCAAATAACAAAATGTTTCAGTTTGAGGTTTTCAGATCTTATATGATATCATAAAATAAATCATTATTTAACACTGAATATGAATGGGAAGTCACACCTTGTAAAAATATCATTACTTTTTCTAAAAATTATTCATTCTCCAATTTCATTAAAAAAAAATTCCAGCATTTGTACCCATGATTTTTAATAAAGTTTCCAAAATGTCTCTCCCGTTTGTATTTTTCGGATTTTAGTAAAATCCTATAGTGTTGGCCACTTCCTGTTATTATTCTGACCCTACATATAATGGCGGTCAAACTGAAAGTGTCAACAATAGGCCTTAGTGTGTACCTGGAACTATATACTACGCTGCATATCTGCTTAGAATGCGGGTGGTTTCGTCCCGATTACATATTCGCACCTAGTGGATTCGCAACAAGTGGTTTCGTCCCAATTTCAATGCAGGTACATGTAACATAAGGTAGAACATTGCCTTAGAGTCGAGTGGTTTCGACCCGATGTACTAATCGAGTGGTTTCGCCCCAATAATATAACAATTTAACATATCTTAAAATTATAACGATTTAACATATCTCAAAATTCACTTTCTTTAAAATGATCAACTACTTTCACTTAAATATTGTTGCTTTAAGTTTATGCTATAAATTGAATTCTTCATTTTGAGATTTATATAAATATATCTAAGATTAATAAAATCACATAATAGACACACTAATTTTATCTATATAATGCTAATTCTGTTTCATATGATAATTTTAACTTACTGATTTTTCACAATGTATGCTACTTGCCATGGCAAAAATTCTTGGTATAATGATAGAAATGGACATAGTTTGGACGTCGGTAAATTAATATACCCTATAGTATTCATTAATTTCAATTCAATTGCTCAACATTAAAAGAGAGTATGCTCTGATCAATTGTCCCGACCACTGTTGCCATATATAAACATCCAAAAATTGTTGGTATAATGATCAAAATGAACATACCTTGGGCGTCGGTAAATTAATATATAGCATTCATCCCCTAATTTCAATTCAATTGCTCATCGTTAAAGGTGAGTATGCACTGATCAATCGTTTCGACCACTGTTGCTACATACTCAATGGGGGCGAAACCACTCAGGACGAATCCACTTGGGGCGTACAAGTAAAGGTGCGAATCCAGTAGGTGCGAATATGTATTCGGGACGAAACCACCCGTCACCTCTGCTTATATGGATGTCTCCATTGTTTTATATATTCTTTACAAAACCTTTTGCATGTGCAGGAGTTTGGAGAATAAAACTGAAGGAGAAAAAAAAAATGTATTTAATCTTTGTCAGCAATATACTGTAACGCTTTGTTTAAAATGGCCTAATTTTCTTGGATTTGAAATTGGGAAAAACATATAATATAATTGGGAAAAAATGGCTAATTTTTGTATGGGAAAACAGCCGAATATCGGTAGCATTTTGGCCCAAAATAAAACACTGGTTCAAACACAATAAATATGTCAAAAATGACATACATGTATGCAACCAACGCAAGTAATTATTAACTTGTAAGCTTTTCACATTGCGGACAAAAAATATGTGCATCAGGTGTCAATGAACGGAACATGTATATAATTATATCGAACTCCTATCTCTATTGTACATGTAATACACACCTATCTGTCTATCTGTTTGAAAATCAATGTTCTAAATATCGTGCGTTGCGCCGAATGCTATCCATTGACAATATTCGTCTTGTTTCGTATCCATGTTCCGCGAATAAATCCCACTTGCCATGGTAATGCGCATGCGTCCCAGTTAACTTGTACTTTAACCTAAAAATCAGAAAACAAAACAGAGAATATCTAATAAGCAGAAAGTTTAAAGTTTTGTGTGTCTTTCATTTTAGAGGATTTTTTTTTTTCATTCGATGACCTTAACACAGTTATTTGATTAATCTAACATTTAAGGTAAAAGCAACACTGAATATGGGGCAAATATGGAAATAAAACACGCGGTATTAAGATTGTTTAGTTCTCAATACCCTTTTATGTATCCTTTCAAAACAATTTCTAAACTAATACGATTAACCTCGATCAAGTTTGTGTCGGCTATATAGGGCAATACCTCTTGCCAAATCTTGGAGTGACCTGAATTAGCCCGAGAGCGCTGGAGTTAAGTTGTTGTCAGAAAACTTCCAGATATTTCGATAATGATTGCATTTTAAAATTTTACATATAAATCAATAAACAATTGAATGAAAGATAATATTAAATATTACATGTGCAATCTCTATTTCCTGTAAGCAACATTAGACTTTTGTAGAAAATTGGCACGTGACACTGTCATATTTTGTCGAAATATATTGGACCGTCATAAGTTACATATCCCCCTTTTCATGATATAGATGGATGAGCGATTTCCATCTCAAGATTTGATATTAAAAATGAATTATTCTCCTTGTGTATATTTTCACAGGCGGATCTAGAAGGGGTGTGGGAGGCTGCAAACCCAACCCTCTTCCTAAATTTGGCACGAAGATCTTTCGGTAAGTTTCACACCTAGTGAGATTGATAGATTAGCATCATTTCACGATTGGATTTTTATTGGTAAAATGAATTTGAGATCCATCTAAATCATGAAAATAGGGATATGTAATTTATGACGGTCAAATATATTTCGACAAAATATGACAGTGTCACGTGCCAAGATAGAAATACTTTTTTTGTTTAGCAAAACTAAAACTCCAAAATCCCGGATCCGTCCCTACTTTTGACTTTTCCTTTCAGAGACGAGCACAATACTGTAGACTACTTACATGTAGTATTCAAAGTTTTATGCATGTACAGTATTTTATTCTTCTTTCTTCTTCGTAACATGATAAAACAATATTCACATGTGTATATACATGTGCATTATTTACCGATTAAAAGCATTTAGAAAAATAAAGTGAAAATTTCATAATTTGGAAATCAATTCGGTTAAAAACATATCCGTACGGCTAGCATGTAGTGTGCCTTAAAGTAGTACCAAACACCTGTAAAATCAGTTTTCACTAATATCTTCTGAAAGTCGTTAATTTAATAAATGAAATCTCCTTCATACTAATTTTTTTATGATGTCCTGAACAAACTAATATACCGGTAATGCATGACATGCAATGGGCATATTCTGAAAAATATGGAAGCCATCCAACATATTGGAGGTCTGAAATGCATTTATTTCATCTTTGTGAGATTTACTTTCTATTATAGTGACGCGTAGATTAGTAGAGACCCGATATTTGGACACATTCGTCTTAAACATAATGAAGGTCTTAAAGTAATACTAGCTATCAATTTGGTGTAGAAATTTTTTGTTGCAAAATTGTGATTTACTATTTCAGTGACAGAAAAAATAAGGATTATAAACGTTTGTTATTAATATTTGTGTTAAAAAGCCTATCCAGAGTCTCTGAATGAAGCAAACTTACATTATTGTCTTCCCGTACAAAAATTGATTTCAATATAATGCTTCATTATATATATTCAATCAAACCGAAATCATTATTTTGATAAAATCTTAAACTTAGATTTAATTTTATCAATGGCATTGGTTAAAGTTACATACAAAACTATCATAATAGCACATTTTTACAACAAAATAAAAAATTTAATATGGCGAAATGACTCGTGTACGTCAAATCGCGTGAACATGAATTTGCGTTTGGTCTGATAATCAAGAGTTCTTGCACGTAATTTAGCAATAGAAAATTAAAAGCGAGTAATTTTATTTCGCGAGTGATGCCTCTCACGAACTTACGCGATAATACTAGTAAATTCCTCGTGTATATGTAGGAATCTACAGTATTAGGACGTTATTTGCCGAATGTATCAATTATTTCTTTAAATTTTCTTTTAAAAAGTCCAAAATTTCTGAAATCCTAGGCTGAATTTTCTTTGTATAAAAAATATCAATTTCTATATCATTTTCTTCATTCTGTTAATTTTTGTCTTTAAAATTTGAAGTATACTTTTCCTTTTTTTTAAAAGAAATCTTAATATGTAGCATTTTTACGTTTAGGATTTTGTAACTGATGAGTCCTATTGTCCTTAACAGGGTTTGAAATTAACTTTTTCAAGCACTAGTCCGTACGGACTAGTCACTATTGATGTTCACTAGTCCGCAAAGCATTTCACGAGTCCGTCCAGTATATCATATTAACTGATCATTTTATTCAATAGTATTTAATGAAACCAAACACATCACAGTTGCAAGCAATTCATTTTCTGACACCTACAGAAGAAAAAGACCATACTTTATTTTGCATTCAAGATTTTCAGAAGCATACAGTAATCTCCGATTTAATCCTTTTATAAATGTCCATAAGTGCGTTCGAGATCGACGTTCCCGTTGTTTTCGTGCTCAGTTCTTAGAGTCACAGGAATTCGAAATTTTATCAATAAAGTCAATAAAATTCACTCGATTGACCAAGCCATGAGCTATAGTGTTACAAACTCCTGTGTTAGAGTCGCGAATGATGAGAAAATGTGCGCACAAACGTGCTTGTTCTTAGATCACACTACTTGCAGTTCTTGCACCTCGAATCCGTTCTCGTGATGCGTACTCGGAGTTCGGAATCGGCAGGAATCTGTGCTCGTTCGAAGAATGGCGGTCTCGAACGCACTCCATGTGTTTGGAAGATCGGAATGTCATAGTCACGCAAACACTTAATCATGCAGGTAATCGACCATAAGTTCAAACATCTAAGAGACTCGGACAAATCTTGCTAATATCTTAACCAATTCAAGCTTGATTTCCGGATTTTCACTAGTCCGTATGGACTAGTGCTATAGAGAGTTAACTAGTCCGACACGTTTTTTACTAGTCTCTGACTTACGGACATGAGGTAATTTCGAAACCTGGGCCTATATGTTATAATGTACAACGTGGTGTACACAAATATATCAATTACAATATATTTTGTTAAGATTCAATAATTCCAATGTTATTTATTACAATTGTTTTGTTTGGACAAAAATAAAGCTGAACAAGAGTTTACACATCAATAAATCCGAAAACGCGATGTATTCATACACACCTGAAAACAAATAACATAGTGCGGGGAAACTATTCAAATTTTTGCAATTGTTAATAAAGTGAATGAATTGGAATTATAAGAATCAAATATTCTTTTTGAAGAATTTATCGATGTGTAAACTCCGGACATTTTACTCACAAACTTAACATAAAAGTGCTTCGCACTTTTATTCAGTTTGTGAGTAAAATGTCCGGAGTTTATACATCGATAAATTCTTCAAAAAGAATGTTTAATCCTATAGTAACAATAGGTTGGCTTTATAAATTAACTTACATATGGTGGATGCCAGAAGATACATACAGAAACTAATTTTGAGCATTGATATTTGAAATTTAAATAATCAATATTAGTTGATGCATATCAAATAGTCCACAATTAATTAAGATTGGCTAGTACAGTTCGTACCGTTTACGAAATAAACCTGGTTCGAACTATCTCGCCGGATAGACAATTCCGCCTAACGGGTAACGAGTTTACTTTTCATTCTGCTGAAAACCTTAGATTTAACACATTGTACAAAATAATCATCACAAAGACAACCCATTGCCATCATTGAAGTTAATTTATTAACATCGTCCAATCGTATACGCAGCCAAACAATCCTTTGTCAGTGCAGCGTGAAGAAAAACAGAGATCGCTTGGAATAAAAACATGATAAACATATGCAGAAATAATTTTAATCATATTTAATTTCGGTTATTTTTTCCCTTTAGTTTTTTTTTTATTATTTATTTATTTTTATTTTACTTTATTAATTATTTATTTAGTTAGTTTTCCTATTTTTTACTTCTTTTTTTTAATATTTCAAAAGACTGAACAACTGCAAGAAAAGTCTTGTTCACAAGGTTCTGGTCAAAGGAACGATTACGTTGAATCCCTTGTTCATACAAAAGGAGTCGCACTGAGCCGCTTTATCGTATAAACTCTACCACGAGGAACTCTGAAGAGAAAAATATTATTACTTACATACATGCACGTGTAAACCTCACGTGAAAGGATATTATTTATAAGCATTACAAGGTGAATTTTAACTTTTTGTGGATTTTTTAAAGACATCAAACTATTTGCTTTGAAAGTTTGTAAGATTTCATCGCATATCTAAAAACAGTTGCTGGGGGGTGGGGGGGGGGGGGTGGGGGTGGGGTGGTATCTGTCGTGATTTATGCATGCACATTGCACCATGCATGTATCGTTATTTAAGAAATAAAATTCATTTTTGAGAACACGTAATGGTATAAACTGTGACGCTTCACGCCAACATACGTCATGAAACATGTTACCGCATCATGAAAGCATGCTGGCGTGAAGCGGTGTAGTTCATAACCTAATGTATCTTCAAAACTGAAAATCTATTTCGTATAATTACATTCTACTTTCATATTTGTCAGAATACCCAGCCGTTAAAATAAGCGTACTATATTTATTAAGATTCATACGCGCATATGTTCACAACTGCAAACATTCTTGAGGAAATGGTTATCATTACAATTTTTAAAGATATCAAAGTAAAAAACATTGAACATGCGAATAATCATCTATAAATTCCAGCCAAGCTTAATCACAATGACTTCATTATGATTTATGTGAAAATTTAGCGAAATAAAAACATGCAGTGTACCATTGTAAAGATAACAGTACAGAAAATCAAAGTAATTAAGTTTATATGCATTTTCATTTCATATTCTCAAGACAAAAACCTTAGTTTTCTCCATAGATTTCTAATTTGAAGTATTTTGCATTACTGTTTCATTCATTTCTGTAAACAAAACATTAGATATCATGTAAGTTTCTCTCAATTTGTAATCCAGTACAATCCATATTTCTCAGGAGAATGCTTTTACAAATTTCGACCCAACCTTCCCTGGTACCACTGCAACTTGCAATGGTATTTCCACATCGGATACGTCGGATTCAGAAGTCTGGATGATCGGGCATATTCGAAAGGATGGGCCGTTTTGGAAGAAGGTAAGGCCGTCTTGATGGGAAGGTAGGGCTGTTTTGGAGGAAGGGAGGTCCGTCTGTTTTGAAAAGGTGATGTCGTTTTGATGGGAATGTAAGGCCGTTTTGATGGGAACGTAGGGCCATTTTGATGGGAATGTATGGCCGTTTTGATGGAAATGTAAGGCCGTTTTGATGGGAATGTATGGCCGTTTTGATGGAAATGTAAGGCCGTTTTGATGGGAACGTAAGGCCGTTTTGATGAGAACGTAGGGCCGTTTTGATGGGAATGTATGGCCGTTTTGATGGAAATGTAAGGCCGTTTTGATGAGAACGTAGGGCCGTTTTGATGGGAATGTATGGCCGTTTTGATGGAAATGTAAGGCCGTTTTGATGGGAACGTAGGGCCGTTTTGATGGGAACGTAGGGCCGTTTTAATGGGAATGTAGGGCCGTTTTGATGGAAATGTAAGGCCGTTTTGATGGGAACGTAGGGCCGTTTTGATGGGAAGGGAGGGCCGTTTTGGAGGAAGGGAGGGCCGTCTCGAAGCGTCCAGCGAGTCATTTACAGCAAAAATCAAAATATTCTGATGCTGTGACAAGTATTGCCGGATTCCAAAGAATTTGAGAAAAGATGTCAGACTTATTATATTTTTTCTGAAGGATTTAGGTGTGTTTGTGACCAGTGTGAAATCACTCAATCTGTCCATGCAAAACATTTTTAAAAATCACTATGCATGTACTACATTTTATCAAAATATGACATTCCTCGTAGTCTATTTCCTAACGTGCATAGTTATTAAATATCTAAAATCACACGTGAAATAACCCACATTTCAATTTTCCAGTTAAAAGTCCTAATACTAAATCTCACCCCCATGAAAGAATGTTTTGACAGACATGTCCTATAAACGTTCAAAACACATAAGTTCTAATATATTGATACAATATTATTTATGTATTATCTATTTATAACAATACCACGATGTAATCCGGAAAAAAAATCTGCTATAAAAGTTAAAGCTAAAATTATGCATTTAAAACTTCATGAAAGCTCCAGCCTAGCAAGCCTCCGACAAACAGGCACTATGGGTTAATATCCAAAGATTTCTTCAGAAATTCGGGGGGAGGGGGGTATCTCCATAGTCTCATTTTATCTTCTTTTTTTTTTAATCATCTAATCACCTATATGTTTGTTTCGTCAAAAAAAGGATCATTCGATTTTATAATTTGTTTTATTTTCCTCTCTGTGATATTATATATGAATACTATAACAGTGCTCTGCTACATGAGTGTAACATCTTTATAAGAGTGATTTGGATTTTAATTGCTTTGGATATTTGTTTTCTAGGGGGGCTGAAATTTCTTCTCGTTCTGTTAATCTGCATCGCTCTTCTTCCGGAGTCTGGTGAGTGTATATTATCTATAAATCAAGCGTTAAGATGATTCAGCAGTGCATGCAATTGCAATGTAATTATTCATAAAACCGTTTAAAGTTTTTGTATTTTAATGAACGTTTCGAAATCGATTAATGATGCATGTATTGATGAACACTCTTGACTAATCTTGAACGCTTTATATGTGTTGATAAACGCTCTGTCTACAAATGAACGCTTTCTTTGCATTAATGAATTTTATGTCTACAAATGAACGCTTTATATATTTCGGTAAACGCTCTGTATCTACATATGAACGCTTTATATGTATTGGTGAGCGTTCTGTATCTATCAATGAACACTTTTTTTTTGCGTTGATGAACACTGTGCCTTCTACGGTCTATGTATTGACGAATGCTGTATGATTGATGAACGTTCTATTCATTTATGTACGCTTGATGTGTTGACGAAGGCTAGAATATATATCTATGTACGCTTTATGTATTCACAAACGCTCAATATATCTATGTACGCTTTGTGTATTGACGAACGGTCAATATATCTATGTACGCTTTGTGTATTGACGAACGCTCAATATATCTATGTACGCTTTGTGTATTGACGAACGCTATATATATTTATGTACGCTTTATGTAATGACGAACGTTATATATATATTAATGTATTAGTATGCTTTATGTAGTGACGAACGCTTTCTATATTAAAGTACGCTCTATGTATTGATGAACGCTCAATATATCAATGTACGCTCTATGTATTGACGAATGCTCAATATATCAATGTACGCTATATGTATTGACGAACGCTCAATATATCAATGTACGTTATATGTATTAATGAACGCTCAATATATCAATGTACGCTTTATGTATTGATGAACGCTCAATATATCAATGTACGCTCTATGTGTTGACAAACGCTCAATATATCAATGTAAGCTTTATGTGTTGACGAACGCTCAACATATCAATGTACGCTCTATGTATTGATGAACGCTCAATATATCAATGTACGTTTTATGTATTGACAAACGCTCAATATATCTATGTACGCTTTATGTGTTGACGAACGCTCAATATATCAATGTGTGCTTTATGTATTGACGACCGCTCAATATATCAATGTGTGCTTTATGTATTGACGACCGCTCAATATATCAATGTACGTTCTATGTATTGTTGAACGCTCTATATATTAATACACGTTTTATGTATTGTTGAACGCTCTATATTTTAATGCACGTTTTATGTATTGTTGAACGCTCTGTGCATTTACGCGCTCTTTGTATTATTGTACGCTCTATGTATTGAAGAACGCTTTATCTATCTATGTACGCTCGATATATTAACGAACGAACTATACATTTATGTACGCTCTTTGAATTAATTTACGTTGTATGTATTAATGTACGCTCATTGTGACGAACGTTTTATGTATTAATGTACGCTTTGTATTGAAGGACGCTTTATACAAACTAAGTCTCGTGAAAATGATCTCCACAGTCCATGCATTATCTACAAAAGGAGCACCGAGAAGAAAAGAATAAATCAAATATGTTTATTCAACAAATATCTAATTTTTTTAAAAGTTAACAGTAAATTAGTATTTTCATCTAGTCGTTTCTGATATTTTTAGGTGCCATTTTCTCAAGGACATGGAACTGTAAGTATATATGAATCACTATTATAAGTAGATTTTGTTAACATTTGCAATGTTATCGTTTGATTTTTTGTCTTTTAACTTTGAAAAAGGAAAAAAATATAATGTATCAAAGTCTTGCCAATTTTATCATTTATCAATATAAAATCTTTTTTTATCATAATAGAAATAATATAACTTGATTTCAACTGGATTTATATATATATATATATATATATATATATATATATATATATATATATATATATATATATGTATGTATATATATAACCATTTGTTGAAATATACCATGGCCTTGTGGTGTTTTCTTTCTTCATTTTGTTCATTCCTGTCAGATAATTGGTTCTTTGTCATTTTTATTTCATAGAATATGAAATTTTAGATAGTATATTTTTTTTAATTTATCTATTGTAGATTTATTTGGAAGAACAGGTGAGTGTTGAAATCACAAGTGTTTACAGGTGCCAGAGAACACAAACTGTTTCACAGGCTCACACTGTGCATGAAAATGAGAGAAAATAAAACAAGAAAAATTTGAACTTTTATGATATGTTATTAGGAAAAGCTATGTAAACATTTACTCCCGTGCTTTATTGTCTGAATTTGTCGAATTTTCACGGTAGTTCTTTCAAAAAGTAAGTTTTCACTATACAACACCCCCCTCCCGAAAAAAAAAAACCAACACCGCATGTATATAAATCACTTTGAACCTTTGAAACAGTAACAAAATCGCTGTTGAACACAAATCAAAATATTAAAAGAGTGAGAAGCACCAAATTTCTTACGATGGTCAACTGAGACATATCGCCTTAAGCTTAGGAACTGTGTCAATAGAGCCATTTTCATTTCCAGTAAGACCCTCCTTAAGTGCTCTACTTAAGAAGCTTGGAATCCTCTGGAATTGACAATCCCACAGCTCTAATTTAAACTCACTGTATTTACTTGTAGACTTTTCAGGACTTGAAGAAAGATTGATGCCTTAAACATACTTACCTAGATAATGAATGAGTGGCCATTGTTTTCGATACAAACTCCAAAAGTAATATAAACCACATTTCCGATTTTAAAAAGAGGGATCAAAACATCACTTCTTTTACTTTTAATGAAAAAATACATTTCTATAGTTTGTTTGTATTATGGGGATGGGGGTTATGAAAATAACGAAGACAGGGTAATTAGTATAATCGGTAGCACATTTATTCCTTTTAAAAATCTCTATTTTGTGATTTCGTTTGTTTGTTTGTTTTTCAGACATAGGTTTTATGTATGGGTGAAATGTCACTTGCTGAAGTTTATGTGTGGGATTGTGGCTTTAACCTTAGAAAACATCCCATCTCCGAAATTGTTCTCGATCTCATATGCAAAAGATATTGGATTGAATGCGCATCCATGTGATGGAGATGTTAGCCACTCCTTTACCTAGCTATATATGTAGGGTCTTAACATAGTGCAGAATTCGTGCAGTAAACCAAAATATTTTCTCCAGGATACTGGGAACAAGTCAATTTTCTATCTCCCGAATCCAACCGCAGAAATTTTGTACTTCTATATCAGGGGGTAAAGTGTTTGCTTAAGAATGAATAATACACCAGAGATATCTGATGTAGATGGAAAGTGGAGGATACAGTTGTATGTACAATAATATTTTGAAAATGAAAGCTTCAAATTTCCCTTATTTGATTTTAAAGATGCAGTTTTAGTAAAAAGCAATCTGAAATAAAAATTGAATAACCGTTACATTCGAACAGATCAACAGTTGACATGTTAACGTTCTGAGCTACACAACTTTGCTTGATATTCATATTTTCATTCATGTTGTAAAGGAAGTTAGCCATTAAGACAATGGTTTATTCCTCCTTAAAAGGCCAATCAGAATTTTATCAAGGGGTGTTTTAATGGGCAATTCCATTGTTTAACAGTTACAAAGGTAAACGGTAAGTGGTCATCGTGGGGATCCTGGGCCTCCTGCACCAAATCATGCGGAAGTGGAAAACAATCAAGGAGAAGGACCTGCACAAACCCGGCACCAAAGAACGGAGGGTCCAGCTGCAGTGGTTCCTCCGTGCAAAGCCGCACGTGTAACACCAAGAGCTGTCCAGGTAAAGACGGGGGCATGTCCAGATTTTAATTCACCTAAGTTCATTTTTGTCAATCTATAAAGTAATGAATGAATAAATTATATTTGCTCGCTCGAATGACACATATAGTAGTTTTTTTTATAGAAACATCTGTAATAACCCCAGATCACAATGATTTGTCTTTCATTTTTCAACTTTTTTGAAAAAAAGAAAATTAAAATTCATTAATTTTTATGTGCAGTTCCAGCACGGACTTTTTCGCGCGCTTTTCTGATTAGAGCACGCAATACGCACAGGACTCCACTCGCTATATCAAAAATGTTTCAAAATTTTCTAACATCACCCACTAGCAAGTCCATAATTTACCATTGTCAAAAGGATTGAAACCTGAAAGTTTAGGTGACATGGGATTTTTTGAATTTTCAAGAACACGGTTCAAAGAATGCGGAGCAGATTTCAGGTTTGAATATTTCTTTCAGTAAACGGTGGTTGGTCGTCATGGGGTTCCTGGGCATCCTGTACCAAGTCATGTGGAACCGGAAAACAGACAAGAACACGGTCCTGTACCAAGCCAAAACCAAGCAATGGCGGGAAAAGTTGTAGTGGTTCCTCCGTTGCAGCCAAGTATTGTAACACGCAGGCTTGTCCAGGTATTTGTTCAACTCACGTGTAATGAATACTCTTGGAAAAGTTTTCATGTTGTAAAACAATCTACTCTAGTATTTCAAACCTAGCCTTGACGGATAGGAAACACAGAAAAATAACTATTCCTCTGTACTCGCGTGTGTGTTTGGTATTTGTGTGGTTTTTCTTTTACCCTTTCCTCTGTCACACGTTTCTCTGTCACACGTTCCTCTGTCACACGTTTCTCTGCGGCTAGAAATCGCAGCCACCACTATTTAGTGTAGATCTTCCCTATTGTCAGCGTGATTAGTATTCTCCAGCATTCAGATCATATAAAGTCTAGGTATTCTCCAGCATTCAGATCATATAAAGTCTAGGTATTCTCCAGCATTCAGATCATATAAAGTGTAGGGCATTAAAGACTCCACGGATCATCAACAATCCTCTTACACTCACTCAATATATTGCAGAAACAACCACAACCACAACCTTCTCCCGATACTCAAATTGCAAGTAGTAAAACAATGTATTTTAATATTTTTGGTTATCGGCAAAGGGAATCTTCCTTCAAGTATACCATAAGTATGCTGTTCCCCAATCTTTACAGTCATAGTATTGAAACCACAATTTAGGTCGGAACATACTCTCTTGATTAAACTCCGCCTTCTGTAAAAATATGACCATCAATCATAATCTCACAAACACTGCAATACATGTACAACCAGCACCATTCATACCTAAAGGAAGAATCTCTTTGCCCGCAATCCACGTGATACATTATTGGGGCATCAGTCTTCCTCGGATTGCAAGTCGAAAGAATTTATCCCACATACTAAACTTGTAAATATGCACCCGAACGTGTGACGTCACACATGGAAAGCGGAATAGTCTCTAGTATAAATAAAACAACCTATTGAATTAAAACAATGTATATATATATATATATAACCACTAAGGCCAGTAAGTAAACGACAGATTAACACGTCTCTTTTTCCAGTCTTGCCGCCTCGAACACACTCAAATATGAAGACTATCACATTTCGCGATAACCTATCCTCATACGCAAAATAAACATTGATCGCCACCAAGGCTTGTAACATCAAAGACCGGTGTTCTCTGTTCAATACTAATTCATTTCCGTCACCAAGGCAAGTTACATGTAAATCCCACTCACTGTCTTACCTTGAGATTGTAAATATGATACCACAATAGTATAAAAAAAAAAAAAAATAATGGCCATCTAGGCCTCAAAGGAACCACCAAAGTTCAGCCACCACGTCTATATCAATCTATCATCTATTTCTCTATCCCATGGTACCGGGGGCCGTTGGGACACCACACCATCTGACAATTAGCATTTGTCATTCCTCGCTTTCCTCTGCCCTCCTCACGGTGTCGCACAATTCCAAACCCATCCACTCCCGGATATTATCTTTCCATCGTTTTTTCTGTCTGCTCTTCTTTCTCCCTCTCTGTGCAATGCCCTGAAGGACTTTTTTGAAAAGCTCTGAGGAGTGTGTGATATGCCCATACCACTTCAGTTTACGTCATTTTATAAGGTAAATTAAAGTCACCTTTCCTAATTACCGAACACGGCCGAAAGACCGTAAAAAGGCCCACTGAAGAAATTTAAGTGCCCTTCCTCTTACATGGATGTCTAAAAAAAAAAATGACTTAACATGTCTCATGTATTTCCGTATGGATATCGGCCAGTGGGGATACATATTAACATACAGATATAATAAATGCACAATAGGCACCTGCTGTAAGGAAGTCAAATTTATTGATGATGTTTCCTCCCTTATATTATCAATGCATCATGTTCCTACATTCTCAGTACATCGTTTCGTTCCTGATATTCTCAGAATATCATATATTCTTTACATTCTTAGTACAATCGTGATTTCCTTTCCAGTAAATGGTGCATGGACATCTTGGGGCTCTTGGACATCTTGTTCTGAGTCATGCGGAACCGGCAAACAGACAAGGTTAAGGTCATGTTCCAATCCCAAACCCAGTAATGGCGGGAAAACTTGCAGTGGTGTGTCTGTGGACGGGCGATATTGTAACACACAGGCGTGCCCAGGTATCGTGATCATCATTGTATTCACCTTAATAGAAATAAAGTTCATTCAAGTATATTTATATTGCAAATCACATTTTCCTCTATGAACCAACCAATTTCAGCGCACGACACAATCCGTTCACATTGACTATGAACGGATTATGAACTAGTTTAAAGCACGCGACCGAGAGAGCGTAATGGTTTGAAAAAATAGAACATCTGTTACAAAGATCTCGCAAGTCACAGCTTTGGATTAAGATTGTAAACTTACGCGGATTATCATTCCAATCCTGCGGTCTCCTACCTCCAAAATACAGTGCACCTTGCAATGTTGATAAAAGGCAGGGTGAGATTAAATGTGACGTCATGTCTGTGTTGACGTACGTCACAATAACTACTGTGACAGAGGCTAGGAGTTCGTTCTGGTGTGTCCAGGGGTCCGTGTTTGCTCAACTATCTATTTTGTATTGCTTATAGTAATTATGACATTGATCATTATTATTATTATTATTATGTTTATTCAGATAAAGGCACGTTAGACAAAGAATAACAACTGACATGACATAATATCACATAAAATAACACTTTCTATCAATAACATCACATTTTGCATTTACAATCACAGATTGGACTTTAAAATTGTCCCAGCACTAGGTTCACTTAAAAAACAAAATTAAATACTGCCTTTTATCTTGGATAACCCAAAAAAGCCAACAGGCTTATTTCCATTGGGGTCCATTATAAAATATCGACAAAAAAATGTAAAAAATATACATGGTTAAATAATCTCAATGCATCAATGACTAATTGACTAGTGTAATGAATAGCATTTAGGTACATGTAATAGTAAAATTATACTAGGTAACATTAAAAATAGCTCATTATTATGCATGTTAGATATAAAATACAAAAAGTGAAGTTCAGTAATAAAAGAATTCATCATCCTCGAGTCTTTTCATTTATTCCAGAAGGTGTAATTTGACCATTCTTTTAAAGGTGAACTTATTGTTGGCAAGTTTGATGTCAATAGGAAGGGCATTCCAGTCTTTAACTCCTATATAATAGAACGAAGAGGACTCTACCCCAGCAATCTTAGGGACCACAAAGTTTGACTCGCTAGAACGTGTTCTATATGTACCAGAATTTTTCGTGAACATATTGTTTAGATAGTGAGGAGCTTTCCCATGAAATATGTTATGCATGTGATTGAGTCTGAGCTGCTTAACCCTATGAGAAATATTCAAAAATTTCAAAGCATCAAAATTCTCTGAATGACAAATTATGTCTTGGATTAAGATTTAAGATAAAACAAATCATTTTGTTTTGTGAGACCCTCAAACCAGCTGGCACATGCATAATCTAAATGACATTAAAGTTAAGCTGTACACAAGGATTTTCGTGATGATAAAGAAAGACAACCTCTATTTCTGTGTAAAAATTTCAATCTTTGATTCACCTTTCTAACTATGGAGTTAACAATGCTTTCTCCACTTAGTTTATTATCTATAAAAATACCTAAATATTTTATACAGTTTTGAGCACCAATAGTGTGATTGTTACATTTAACACAAAAATCTTCAGCTGCTTGGGATAATTTACTCTTGGGTCCAAAAATTATACTCTCTGTTTTGCCCAAATGAAGGGACAATTTGTTATCAACTAGCCAGTCATGGCACGACTTCATAACAGAAGACAATTTATTTGAAATTACTTTAGGGTCTTTATGTGAATAGAGAATGGCCGAGTCGTCTGCATATAATAAAACCTTACAATCTGCATCAATACTAATTTTCATGTCATTTACATAAATAAGAAATAAAAGTGGCCCTAGTAAGCTTCCCTGAGGGACCCTGCAGGTGACATCACAAACTTCTGAATTAACTCCTTTAATGTTAACAATTTGTTTTCTCTGTGTTAAATATGATTGGAACCAAGAAATAGATTCAACTCCTAGAGTAGATAATTTCTCGCTTAAAATTTGATGATCAACTGTGTCGAATGCTTTCTGCAAGTCCAATAGAACCATGCCGGTGAACAAACCCTTAGAAGTTTGAGATTACTGTTCGTTATATTCACCTTGCATGCAACAAAATAGAAGCAATGTAAACAAACGGTGTTTTAGTAAATGAATATAAATATAAGAAATGAACATCATTTTTGAGCTGTTCATGGTCAATATGAACGGATTTGGATTTGAAGCAAATTCTCTGTGAATCGCTAGCGCGATTCACAGAATTTGCCTCAAATCCAAATCCGTTCATACTGACCATGAACAGCTCAAAAGTGATGTTCATTCCTTAAATGAGATAAAGACATATTATTTATTTTAAAAACGTTAGAAAGCTCAATGAAATATAAATAAACATGGCATTGGGTTATTTTTATTGTATTGTCACATGAATGAAAAGGTGAAGATAACGCACAGTGATCAATTTCATAAATACTGTAAAGAATACAAAATTAAGAGGTGGGCAAGCATGGACTCCCGGAAACACCAAATGTAGAATCATGTGAAACAAGCAGAATTCAGACTAATTAATGGTTTTATTTTTTGAATTAGATCATTATAACGCCCATAGAATTTGCGAAATGTTGACTTCAAACAAGGCTGTTGAAACCCCTGTAATATCAAATCATTTTAGTAACCTCCTTCGATTTCAAACTTGATCGTACATAGAACGTACTTTCGCGTATCGTATCAGTTAAATGAAAACCATATGCAGGTGATCCTGGAACATTGCTACAGAAATATGGCAAGTTGACGATAGAGAGGCTAAAATCATTCCGTTTGTCTTAAAATGTCTTTGTTCAACAAATATCCAAATATGAAGCAGATGTGGAAGACTCTGCGGTGTCTCTTATTTCGAGTGATATATCTAATCAACATATTACAGAAAGTGAATGAAAAACAAATTGAGTAAAGGTTTTTGTGAGAACTACAATGTAAATCAATAAAAGTCGAATGTATCAATGTAGTTCAAAACCTTAATGTGTTCCAAACTGATTAGAATTTGTGATTGTTTTCCAGTTGCCATAAAAACACCAGAGAATCTAGGTAATATAGTCATTACATTATCTTTATCATATACGATAATCAGTCTTATCAAACACATATTATTTAATCAGATGCGATTCGAAGAATTGTTTAAATTTAAAATAATTTCAATAAACAGAACTTTTTTTTATTTTTCAGTGACAGTACCACTTCAAGGTAAGGAATCTGAAAATTCCACTGTTAATTAAATTATTGCTTTCAGCGTATCACCGTTCAATATCACTTTGAGTCATTGCAAAATGTAAGTTCTTTAAAACCTATATTTTTAACTTGAATAACAGCAATTTCAGAATTAATTTGCAAGCACAGTAACTTGATACTTTACTGTATTAGGAGCACCCGACAACAGAGGTACGGAGTTTATCCTTGGATTCATGGAGAACATCAATCTAAACATGAAGGTGGAGCTGTTTATCACCACGAGTTCTAACAAACGTGTCAGTGTTAGTGTACAGTCACCGAAATCCACGAAGCCATACATCCGGTCTAGCTTTACCATATCGAAGGGACAGGTCAAACAGCTTTTCCTTGACCAGAACATCCGAATGTCTGGTTCGGCTAAACAGACCAAGGGCATCTTAATCAGAGCCACAGACGAAGTGGTGGTGTACGGAATCAATAAAGAGCTCTACTCCTGTGATGGCTTTGTCGCCTTGCCCACTGATGTCATTTCTAATGATTATTATGTAGTTTCCTGGTACCCGCCCACCTACAAATCAGAGCTCCTCGTGGTCGGTGCACACGATGGAACGTCGGTAAGTGTGCAACTCGGTAGCAGTCTTGGGTCTAAATATGTGTCATATGGAAGCAAAAAATACTACAAGGGAAATACAATTAAAGAGAAGCTAGATAAATACAGCACATGGCAGCTGACTACAGACAAGGGTGATTTCACCGGCACAAGGGTGATGGCAAACAAACCAGTGGCCGTGTTCTCTGGAAATCGTAAAACAAACATCGGTACCGGTACCTCTTCTGATCACCTTGTTGAACAGATGACACCGGTCAACACCTGGGGTAAGGAATTTGCCACAGTTCCAATCCCAAAACGGACCGTTGGGGACTACTTCAAGTTCGTCGGAAGTGAGAGCGGCACAAAGGTCACTATTTCCGGTGGCTACCGATCGTCTTTCACTCTAACAGCAGGTCAGGCGGTCCAGAAAAAGATTCCTTCCACCGCTTATTGTTATATCAAGGCGACAAAACCTATCCTAGTCATTCAGTTTGTTCAATCCCAGCAGACGTCGACAGAGCTGTCAGATCCAGCTATGATGATTATCCCTCCTATTGAGCAATATGGCGCTGATTATACTTTCGCTACACCAAAATATTCCCTCGGTTCCTACAATAACTATTTCATGTTCATCGTCAAAAGTTCAGATATGAAGGGACTTCGTTTCGACGGAAAACCTTTTCCGACATCCACCAAATACAATAAAATCTCGGGCACGGATCTCGTGGGCGGGTACATCTCTGTGTCTCAGGGATCACATACCGTGATGCACACGTCCCCTATTTCGGTCTTTGGGGGATACCTGTACGGACAGGCTAGATACGAGACGTACGGATTTACCACGGGGATGAGGATGGGAAAAGTCAACGCTGTAAGTTTCCTTGTCAACATGCAGTTCGTATATTCTAATTTACGATAAAGGTATCTGTCTAAAGAAATTCCTAAATCATGCAGAATGATTTCGAAAATTAAAATTATGCAGATTTGCAGAATTACAAGGGAATTAGATTATACAAATAAAACGAATTGCTGATAGCCAATATGTGCGAATCTATCACCTAGACGTATGTATTGGTTTGGAATGTTTTGACGTCTCTACTTTGTTGTCCACAGCCATGCAAGCCTACTAAGTCTGTAGATGGAGACGGTATTGACAACGATTGTGATGGCAAGATTGACGAGGAAATCTGCACAACAGAAAACAAGAACAAAGGTCAGAGTGCAATTACATTCACGTTACATTCAACAACTCACGTGGAACCAAGATAGAAATCAGAAATTTAGCTATAATGTGTTAGTATGCATGTGTTACAATATGTTCAACACTGTGACTAGTGTCCGTCTTCATCCCCTTGCTTTCTATACACTTTTGAACCTCTGTGATCCAGTTTTGTTGTAATCGTATTACTTGGGGTTTATTTATATTCTAGAGCATCCATTTTCGCGGTATTTATTTATGGAACAAGATTCTTTAGTATACATCATAATAGAAGCAACGCATTTTAATGAATATTTGATTTCGTGGATTATCTTAACATTGGACGTTTCCATATGAGTGAGAAATTCTCGATAGGGACGTTAAACAATATAAAATCAATGTCTTAACAGAAATTCACGAAAATTTAGTTCGTGTATTCGACGAATATTGATAAAACCACTGTTTGTTACGATGTAAGGGAGATAAGGGCGTCATATCTCCTTGTACAACAGCAGTAAGCTAAAGGTATCCTTCTTCTTTAGTATTTGATATATTATTTGTACGGAATTTAAATGGTCTATTTACAAGAATTTCAAAAACATGCAATCTAGTCTTTGGATGGTAGGATGAATCTTAACTTTAAAAGGATTTTTTGATAAAGCAGCACTTTGCTTTTTCCATATTTCAAATTGTTTGCGATAATTTAAGTATCTATGAATCTCATGCTATGTCAAATATAGATACTCATACATTCCATGTTATATCTATTCTAGACATCCTAGATATCCAGTAGATCACAATATGGTTATCCTGTATAGCCATGAATGTCATCCTAAGACTAATCTAGATTTCTTTGTATCTCATGTTTTGTCAAACAATACCATTTTACCCCGGCCTTCCGCCGCGGTGGCCTAGAGGTTAGAGTGTTTGCCCCATATGCGGAAGGCCGGGGTTCGAATCCCGGTCGCGACAGACCCTAGTCGTTAAAACAGGTAGTGACAGTTCCATCGCCAAACGCTCGGCATCAGGTGTGAATGTCACGGGTCCTCGGAGATGACCTTAAAAACGGATGTCTCGTGTCACAGTAGGTGTGGCACGTTAAAGAACCTTCACTACTCAATGGCTGTAAGAGGCGAGTATGGTCTAAATTTGAAGCCCTTCACCGGTATTGGTGACGTCTCCATATGAGTGAAAAATTCTCGCGCGAGACGTTAAGCAAGATACAATCAATCAATCAATCTACCCCGACGATTCAAAAATCCCAGGATATGACTAATCTATATATCTATAAATATCATGCTAAAACAAATATAGAGAGATACTATTTTACTTCTAATCTAAATATCCTGTTTGTTTTATTTCCAGATGACGATGGCGATGGTAAAGTCAATGAAGATTGTGCCAAACCGTTACCACGTACGTTACATTTTGAGTTCTTGTAACTTCCTCACTTTTTAAATGTTCTATACAGCTATTCGTTGATTTCCAAATGCTTTAACAGCAGTGTAAATGATTGGTCTATACTTTGATCCTGTTTGTGTTTGTAAAATGGCCCCTGAGGACAAATATTTGAAGCTTAAAATCTTATAGTTTCCATATTGAGTCCATGTCGTATTTTTTATCGCTGTGTATTTAATGCTACTTTGTAAATTGGTAAATTTATTACCAATTACTCTTTCGTCGGCATTTTCACGTACTCTGTTTAAAGAGTCAAAAGCCTAAGTGAGTTATAAACATTTACAACAAGTCACTATATATGTTGACTGAGTTCTTGTGTCATTGTAGTAAATGGTAACTGGGCCGCCTGGTCGTCTTGGTCGAGTTGTTCTGTAGTATGTAAAACTAGCTCCTCCAGCAAAGGAATCAGAACCCGAACCAGAACGTGTAGTAATCCCGCACCAAAATATGGCGGCACTTCCTGTTCCGGTAGCTCTAAAATAACTGCATCCTGTATTCCTACAAAGTACTGCTCTGGTGAGATATATATATATATATATATATATATATATATATATATATATATATATATGATGACAGAATCATCATCATCATTTAAAGTCTAGTCCAGTATTCTAAAGTGGAATTCATCAATATTTTTAAAACGTTTAAACTTTTCTTTGAACATCAGTGTATCTACGACACATGAGTTGATTATGATGCCTCATTGTTTACAGTAAACGGCGGATGGAGCAGTTGGAGCTCCTATAGCGCATGCTCCGTGACCTGTGGTTACGGTAAAATGACCAGACGTAGATATTGTAACAACCCGGCGCCTTCTAATGGTGGTAAAGATTGCCCTGGAACTTCTGGATTCACCGTCGCCTGCAAAAATATCAATTGCCCAGGTTTGTGACATCAGATAATATGAAACAGTAGAGTATGTGCATATGATAATACATACCTAGACGATTTCTCATCCGGTGATCATGTCGGAAATGAAAAATAGATAAAGCAGTGTGGTGTATTTTACTTATGGTGCTATTTCTATTGAACGGGTTTGTCTTCACTTGAGGAAAGAATTACTAGCACAGTGATGTTGTGCTGTTTCTACAGAGCTTTGTCTATTTACTATTTATAGCATCGACCTGTACACGATAGACAACAGTGGTTGTAGTTAGTTCTTATATGGTTCGGTGATTCACTTGAACGACTGATGAATAGTTAATACTATACATTTTCATAAGGTCGATCATATTTTAGTTGATGGTGGCTTCAGCACATGGTCTGTATGGTCACCATGTTCGAAGGTCTGCGGAGGAGGAACTCGAACCCGAGGAAGATTGTGCAACAGTCCTGCACCAAAAGACGGTGGGAAAAAATGTGTGGGATCCTACATTGAGAACCAGACCTGCAATTCAAAAGGCTGTCCTGGTAAATAAATCAAAACATAAAACTTTAGAAATAATCGTCAGAACAACTTTGTTCAAAAATCTTGAAATAGACATGAAATTTATTGAAACTTTTAAAAGAACTATGCATGTGTGTGATAATGGCGCTGTTTAACCCTCTAATGAAGTCAAATATTTCGAGGAAGGATACCAATGAAAGGTACGGATAACGAACAGTGATCAATCCCATAACTCTTATATGTATGTATGCCAATACAAATTTAGCATTCACCAACGACTGAAGTCTTGAGAAAAACCGGTGTTATCTGATGGATTAGACTTCAAAACAACGTTTGTCACATCTTGGTCAGATGATCAACTTTGAAAAATAATCTGATGGGGAAAGTAATTTTTCTAAAGGAAATAATTTCGTGAAGGATTTTATGTAAAAAGTCTAAAAAAAATTCTCTGGTAGACAATTTAAATTTCCTCGAGCAAGCCATAATTTCTTGTAGAATTTATAATTTTCTGTACAATCATTAATTGCATTAAGAAAGTTTCCTGCAGAAATTTTATTTTCCAGTAAGTGATTTCTTTACTCTGTCATTACATTTGCCGCCCTCCGCTGTAGATGAACTCAGCTGGTCGTCTAAGTTGGATTCAAGGTTGCGACAGGCTTAAGTTTAACTAAGTAGCAATTGCTTCATTGGAAAGAGCTCGGCATAAGAAGTAATGTTTGAGATTTTAAAAGCGGAAGTAATCGATATCGCGATATTGAATATTCACTACATACTAAATGCCTCAGTTTGTTAAGGAAAGGTTAGCATTCGCGATACTTCCCTCGACAGTGGTGAGTAAAAACTTCTCAAAACGACATTCAACCCCATAAAACCAAAACAATCCCGCAAACTTATTAATGATCAATATACTATATCTATTGTGACATGTGCCTATTTTTAATCTCATATCGAAAACAAACAATAATTCAAAATAAAAACTATATATGGAAAGCTAACACTAGTACTAAAGCATTTAGATAAACACCATACCAATGATAAAAACCTTATTATATATTTTTACTATGCTGAATACGACCACAATTTCTCTTATTTCTTCTCTTCCCTCGGGAATCCGGGTTAGAATAGGTCCTCATTACCCCCTTGCTTGCCATAAGAGGTGACTAAATGGGGCGTTCCTTCGGATGAGACCGCAAAAACCGAGGCCCCGTGTCACAGCAAGTGTTCCACGATAAAGATCCTTCCCTGCTCAAAGGCCATAAGCGCCGAGCATAGGCTTAAATTTTGCAGCCCTTCACAAGCAATGGTGTTGTCTCCATAATCCATATGAGTGAAATATTCTCGAGAGGGACGTTAAACAATATACAATCAATCAGTCTTATTTTTTCTCAGTGAACGGTAGCTGGGGTAAGTGGGGGGCCTGGGTGTCTTGCTCCCGCCCCTGTGGTACTGGCAAACAGACCCGTAAACGACTGTGTAACAACCCAGCAGCAAAGAATGGCGGGAAGGATTGCGCGGGAGTGGACACGGACGGGCGTTACTGCAACGTGCAGGATTGTCCAGGTATGTGCACTAGATCCATGTAGTGATATATAATTACATTTCTCTAACAGGGATAATTATCAAACAAACATATACTGGAATGTAAAATCACCGAAAGCGGTAAGAAGTAGCAAGCGGTCGTCGAATATTGTAATGATTTCGAAAAATGTTGTTTGATTATCACTCAATTAATAAAAGAAATTGAAAACATAGATTATGGTTGTATATACTGGTATATCACGTGACAATGATGTATTTGTGTTTACTTATCGACAGTGCACGGGAACTGGGGATCTTGGGGAGCATGGACCAAGTGTTCCAAGAACTGCGGGACGGGAAAACAGACCAGATCAAGAGCGTGTTCCAATCCGGCGCCAAAATATGGCGGGAAAGACTGTGCTGGATCGGCTCTGGATGGCCGTTACTGTAATACACAGCAATGTTCCGGTAATGTATAGTCACAGACACGTGTCAGAGCGAGAAGCACTCAGAAATATTTACATTTCCAATGATTTTACCTTTGATGTCTTTGCCAATTGAAATGATACCGTGAACAATGTAATTTTGAATTTTGATCAAGTTGTCAAACTATTTCAACGACTGGGAACTCTGACAGAAATGAAAGTAAAATGTAAATATAAACATTTCATATTTGAAAATACACGAGGGTATGAACTGCAACGCTTCACACCAACGTACTTTTCGTAACGCACTTCATGGAGTTTATTAGTGTAAACTGTCGGTCATGTATTTTCAAAACTAAAATTTATTTTTTAAATGTCACAGCAAAGAACACTCATAACATGCATCACTACTTAATGTACATATCATTTATTCTAATTTTCAAATTAATTGAAATGATCGTCATTCGTGATGGTCAAGGAAGTTCTATAGTCAGTGGCCAAGTAAACACAGTTAATGGAGGCCTGACTAGAGATGCAGGGGGTCCTGGTTCGAATGCCGGCGTGGTCCATTGCATTATCTCCCTTCCTATTATACATTAGATATTGACTGACTAACTAAGCAAGAGCGCTGGGCTACCGTCTATAGTCCCTCAAATTCAACCCCAACATTCCATCTGTCTGGTTTAAAATACACAACGGACTATTAAATGTATATTCACGTTCTGCATCAAATGGCCCTGTTCACTTCAATTTCGAACAAATATGTGCTTTAATACATCAATTCAAACTTCATATACTTTCATCACCTTTAAAGCATTTCTTCAGCAAAGTTTTTTCTTCATTTTTATTGTCGTATTTTTACTTTGTATTAAAAATCAGCTGAGCATGGTCATTGATCCAAAGATTAAATTTAATGATGTGAATTACATGTAGTATCAATAACAGTGCTAATAGTAACAGGCCTACCATTAAGAATATATAAAAATCAAATCTTGTATTAAATATTTCATTTGCATCTTGCCTGTTTTCAATAAGAAAAAGCGCATTGTAATTTACTGTTTACATGGCGGACGTTTAAATTAACGAACTGTAGAAAACTCCGAGAGTTTCCTTCTTTACAGTGGACGGAGGCTGGACAGACTGGACGCCGTACAGTGATTGCTCTGTGACGTGTGGATTCGGAAAGATGACCAGGCACAGAACGTGTACGAAACCTGATCCGGCCCACGGCGGTAAAGACTGTGTAGGCGCCTCTGGATACACCGTCACCTGCAAAAACATCAATTGTCCAGGTAGATGAATGTAATCCTCACTTAGTAAGATAAATTTTGGATTATAGCTAGCGCAACGAGCTCTAATGGTAACACGTGTATAAGAGAAAATTAAGCAAAATAAGGAATGAAAGTTGGCATACTAATAGGAAAATTTTCTTCGTCCCATCCTGATCTTGATCTTGATCCATTCAAACAAAGTTTTTACACAGACTATGACATTTGCCTACTTTGTCAAGACTTCCGATGACTATGGTGATTGAAAGAAAAAATATATCACAATACATTGTTTACATCCACTACGTTATATTTCCCGCGTTCAATGAATAAACGGATCATATGTAGTAAAATGCTTTAAAGTACTAACACGTTCGGATAACTTCGGAATTTTCTTATTCTACCTGCCAGTATGGATAAATCTACCAATGTATAAGTTTACACTGGCTGCGCTCACCCCGACGGTAGCACAGTGAACATATTCAAAAGTCCAAAAGTTAGAAAATGCATACATGTAGATGGCGCCACTTTTGAACAATGTTCGCACATACATGTACGATAATTGTCGGTAACTTACTGATTTTTTTTTCAGTCGACGGGGGTTTCAGTAAATGGAGTATTTGGATGCCATGTTCTTCCTCGTGCGGTGGTGGATTACGAGCTCGTGGAAGACTATGCAACAGCCCCAAACCGGAACACGGTGGGAAAAACTGCACTGGAAGTTACATTCAGCGAGACCGGTGCAATGTTCAGGCGTGCCCAAGTTAGTTTCTGTAACTCTTTTCAAATGTCATTTTGCTGCACAACAGAAACCTTCTGGAATTAATAATCATATTTTCACTGTGAATATATATTTTTTTAGTTGACGGAGGATATTCCACATGGAGCAAATGGGACACTTGTTCGGTCACGTGCGGCGGAGGCACAAAGAAAAGATTGCGCACATGCACGAGTCCAACCCCTCAATTTGGCGGAAAAGACTGTCAAGGAGTTGCCTCCCAAACCACGACCTGCAACCAACAGGAGTGTCCTAGTAAGCCTGATATGACATACATGAAAATCAAATAACATTATGGATTAAAGTTAGGAACACCAAAAATGATATTATGGTTAAACTTTAGTCAATGTCTGTGGAGACATGGTATGAGCAAGATGAGAACTGGGAAAAATAGAGACGACCTGATAGGTCAAGGTCAAATCTGTTCGATAGAGTAAATGTTTTATCCTAGTATAAATTCATGGTAGTGTTTTCAATTATTATTTCTCACTCACAAATTTTTCTCTTAGTTGACGGTCAGTTCGGCGATTGGTCGGACTGGGGAACTTGCACAGTAACTTGCGGTGGAGGTGAGCAGAAGCGCATCAGAACGTGTGCAAATCCAGCGCCACAGTACGGTGGAAAACCGTGTAATGGGGAAACAACTGAGGCTAGAGACTGCAACACACTCAAGTGTCCAAGTATGTTAATTAATATATTTTGATAAATACTCATAAAATTATATTGAAGATAGAATTTCTATATACAAGGCTTTCTAACTGTCAAATTGTTAATCATTTGTGACTGATAATTTGGGATCTTTTGCACGTGAATTGATAAGAAGTATTCATTTCCAATAATTCATTTCACTTTGCTACTAATGCAAGCTTAAGAATCAAAAATTCTTTTATTTATCAAATGGCTAAGGTGTTCCATGTATAACAGCTACAATGTAAGTAGTAAAAAATTTGAATTTCCTTATCTGAAAAATATAATAGCATATTGGTATCCTATAGAAATCGATAAATTAGGGGAAGGTTCTTTTCTGACCCTTACAATTCTGGAAAGATTGTGTAGGTAACATATACTAATTGAAATAGACTTGCGCCTTGAAGAACTACTACATGACAGGATTGTTTTCCTTTAATATGTATTCTTCGTACTCCAAGTGGATACGACGGAAATATTAAATAGCATGCCATGTATATGTAAAACAAAAAATTCCGTTCTAATTTTGGAAAAATGAAATATTTTGCTTAAAATAATTTTTCTTTGATAAAACCGACATAGTTATAGATTGCTCTACCACATTTATTGCAGAGATCAAAGGAATGCCACGTTCATTATGATGCGATATACGTTCATACATAATAACTGATTATGAAAAACTTATACTCATCTCATTTACACTTCATATTTTGCTATTGCAACAATAAAGTCAATAATTGATAATATAATAAAAGTTAATCAATAAATGTTGCAAAACAAATCTATAAATGACTGGAGAATATTTGTCATTCTATATAAATCAATCGCCTACATTCCCAAACCTATACATGTATCGTAATATCGCAATGCACAGACAAGTTGACCCTCTTCCACATATGTGTAATTTATTTGATTTAGTGAGCATCAAACTAAATACTTGAAATAATTTTTTTTCAAAATAGGTCTAGTATACCCTACCAACTCACTTTTTTTCCTTAGCTAAAATATGTAAGCCTAGTCCGTTTCGGAAACGTGACGTCATGTCAATTTCTGTTTAGTTATACTAATTCGTATTTCTGAGCCGTAGTGAAATGGAATTAAACTCCTTGTTTTCGTGGGAGATACACTATAACCTCCGAGGTCGAGAAATGTTATTTCGAAACACGAAAACTCGGCTAACGAAAACGCAAACTTTATTTCTTAAATGATATATAGGGTTTCTTTGTTCAATCATAATTCATGGGATACAATTTGAGATGATTATGCATTGATAACATTAACTGATCTTTCCTTAGAATTCGAACACATTCTCAACTTTAGAATTTTCTTTTCCTTAGTTGATGGAGGATTTACCGAATGGACTCAGTTTGACACTTGTTCTGTGACATGTGGAGGTGGAGCCCAAAGAAGAACACGCTCCTGTACAAAACCAGTCCCTCAACATGGTGGCAAAGATTGTTCCGGTGACGAAACGCATGCGCAGGATTGTAATGATCACCCTTGCCCCAGTGAGTGACTTTGGAAAATATAACGTGTACTATATGGAATCGTTGATAGTGTAGGAAAGCAGATACCGTTTTTAATCATTCTCATTATTATCACAGATTTGTTCGTTTGAATATTACTGTCTCTTTACTTTTAATTCAATGACCAGTAAAACAAAAGAAAAATAATTTTGATAAAATCAATAATTCTTAAACTATGTTAATTAAGCAATGCAAACATATTCCGGGTTATTCTATAATTAGAAAGTCTTTATATTTACCAGTTGACGGAGGGTATACGACTTGGACTGACTGGGAGAAGTGTTCTCTTACTTGCGGGGGCGGACTTCAGAAGCGCAAGCGCGAGTGTACTAACCCGGCCCCTCAGTTCGGCGGATCCAAGTGTTCAGGAGCGGACGCTGAAATCCAGGACTGCAATACCCAAAACTGTCCAAGTCAGTCAATCATCAATAATTAGTATATTATAGACCTGTTCCAACCCAACTGTAATACTTCATCCCTCAATTCAATATTGGAGATATACATTTAACATGAAAATGTAATTTAGCATCACTCAGTATCTCAAGCTAATTTTCATGACTCATTATATGTCAAGTATTATCAAGATGAAATTTTCCTCACTCACTATAGAAAACATGTAGCGGCAAAGTGAAATTTTCCATCATTCACTAGAAAACATTTGGGCTTCCATCACTCAATACAAGACAGCACTATCAAATGGCAATTTTTTGTATTAATAAGTGTAGGATAGGTCATATCAATTTGCAATTTTTCATCACTTAGAATATAGGACTTGAAGTATCAAAATGGATTTAGTCTAAACTGATTAGGAATGACGAAATAAAATCGATAAAGTATGATTGTGTATAGATAATTTGAAATCACCCAAAGCAACCGAATGATCAAGAATGAATCACGTAAATGAAAATGAATGAAAAGAAACCCGGCGTTTGTGTGTATGTTGTTACGTCATATTGCCCATATTTTAGTTGATGGGGAAGTCTCTAATTGGAGCGACTGGGGCACGTGCAGCGTGTCGTGTGGCGGTGGGTCTCAGGACAGGACACGCACGTGCACAAACCCCAAACCTCAATATGGTGGAGCAGATTGTACCGGAAACTTGAAGGAGACTCAATCGTGCAACACACAAAACTGCCCAAGTATGAGACCTTTTATACGATATATTTAACAATGTATGAATTCTCCATTTCAGTTACTCAACAAGACCATAGCGAACACCTTATTCTTGAACACTATTCAAGGTTTTGTTATTATTCAGACAAATTAAATGATATACCAGAAATAACGACCAATGTGCACAAATCAGAACAAATTCTAATTACTATGTATACGTTTACTAGTACACGTATTTATCAATTATGTCATGCAATCCAAAGGAAATACAGGTATGTTCAGATGTTGATACATAGTGATTAGGCTTCAAATTAATACAAAATATGTACGATGACTCACAAATATGTCCAATGGATTTACGAGGTTATTTACTTTAAAAAGAGTGTGACATTGAAGTCAATTTGACATAAAAACACGAACCTTCACGCCCACTTTTCTGTGTCAAAAGAATGCATACATTCTAAAGTTGCTGTAGATTTTTTTTACTGCATTTCAAGTCTTTCAATGACTATGAGAAGACTCCAACCTTAATTACTGCAAGTAGCTTTTTATACGCCCGTCTTAAGACGGGACGTATTATGGTATGGCGTTCATGTCCGTCCGTCTGTTAGATTTTTCGTGTCCGACCCGTAACTTAAATACTACAAGGCCTAGAATCATCAAACTTTGTCTGTAGATACATCTTGGGTAGAAGGTGTGTCGCACATTAAAACCAGGTCACTGTGACTTTTCATTAAGAAGATATGGCCATATCCGTCCGTCTGTTAGCTTTTTCGTGTCCGACCCGTAACTTAAATACTACAAGGCCTAGAATCATCAAACTTTGTATGTAGATACATCTTGGGTAGAAGGTGTGTCGCATATTAAAACCAGGTCACTGTGACTTTTCATTAAGAAGATGTGGCCATATCCGTCCGTCTGTTAGCTTTTTCGTGTCCGACCCGTAACTTAAATACTACAAGGCCTAGAATCATCAAACTTTGTCTGTAGATACATCTTGTGTAGAAGGTGTGTCGCACATTAAAACCAGGTCACTGTGACTTTTCATTAAGAAGATATCCGTCTGTCCGTCCGTCTGTTAGCTTTTTCGTGTCCGACCCGTAACTTAAATACTACAAGGCCTAGAATCATCAAACTTTGTCTGTAGATACATCTTGTGTAGAAGGTGTGTCGCACATTAAAACCAGGTCACTGTGACTTTTCATTAAGAAGATATCCGTCTGTCCGTCCGTCTGTTAGCTTTTTCGTGTCCGACCCGTAACTTAAATACTACAAGGCCTAGAATCATCAAACTTTGTCTGTAGATACATCTTGGGTAGAAGGTGTGTCGCACATTAAAACCAGGTCACTGTGACTTTTCATTAAGAAGATATGGCCATATATGGCAAAAACTTGTCCGGCTCATAACTTGGAAACTATTAGACCTAGAATCACCAAAATTGGTCAACTAATGCATCTTAGGTAGAAGGTGTGTCGCATCCTACTTTAAGGTCACTGTGACATTTAATTAAGGTGATATAAAAAAAATGTTTTAATGGGTACAATCTATACTGTTAACAATATGTGACGTGCGTATCATGTGCCGTGGCGGTGCACTTTTTATCATGATGGATCGATTTCACCTTCATCCAGTCACCTTGCTGATCTAAGATGTAAACTACAAATTGTTTTTATTAACGGATTGGTGACTGATCGGTAGAAGAGGTCAGAATACGGTTATGTCTGTTTTAGTTGATGGCGGGTACAGTGATTGGAGTAAATGGGACGCATGCTCAGTGACTTGCGGTGGAGGGTCTCACAGTCGATCACGCACATGTTCAAACCCCACCCCACAATACGGTGGAAAGACCTGTAGCGGAGACCCCAAGCAAGAAAGAAGCTGCAACACTCAGGAGTGCCCAAGTATATCATGTTTTTCTGTTTAGAGTTTGTTCTTCAAATGAAGCTTCGTCAATGTAAATTCTTGAGTTTGATGGTATCATTAATTCATGATGTGTGTTATAATGTGTGTTACAGTTGACGGAGGTTATTCGGACTGGGCTGATTGGACACAGTGTACACAGACGTGCGGGGGCGGATCTCAGGAGCGTGAACGAACATGCACGAAACCCGCCCCACAATTTGGTGGCAAACCTTGTAGCGGTGTTGCAGACGAAATTCAAGATTGTAACACTCATAACTGTCCAGGTTAGGAAAGACCGTTAACTTATATCCAGTGGTAAACTGACTCAGGTCCATGTACTCTATAATCAAATGATGCAATACTTTAGATATTGGTAGAAGTTTGTATTATGCCTTTTTGTTGGATTTTGAACGCAAGTCATCTTAATGAGTGAATAAAATTTCATAATTTCAGTGTGCAATGCATTTTTGTCTATGTAGGCTTGCTCTCATTGATGAACAGTTGTTATTCTTACCTGTGGGTGTATTTATACCACGAACATTATAGGGATTTAATCTCTTTCGCTTTCATTTTGAATAAGTTGATGGAGGATTTACAAAATGGTCAGACTGGAAACCATGTTCAGTCAGTTGTGGGGGTGGATCTCAGAGTAGGTCAAGGTCGTGTTCAAAGCCCATTCCCCAGTATGGCGGAGCCCCATGTATCGGTGACACAGAAGAGACGCAGCACTGTAATACACAATTCTGTCCAAGTATGTATTATTCAAGGAAGCTTGGGGAGAAGATATTTTATTTTTGTCTTACATGTTTTAAATATGATATTTCTGTGAGATGAGTAAGTAAGCAATTTTCGTGACACTGAAATACATTTTCATGGTCATTCACAAATGGATAGTAAGACAAATACGACGAAGTGCTAAATGGAATTCTGGTGTTTGTAAATACAAGTTACAGTGTAACCACACGTTCATTTCTATTAATATGATACTAATTGTATGTCTGTTGTTTATTTCTTTCTTATATATATATATATATATATATATATATATATATATATAAACATACATACAGTATATATATATAGATAGATAGATAGATAGATACATTCTGCAAAGAAACTTGTACAAAATGTTTATAACAATCTACCAAAGGTATATGTATATATTCTTTTCTGAGAGAGAGAGAAGAACGGAGAGATACATACAGTCATTATCTAATATATTAAAGGTACATATATATTGAAATTTATGGGGGGTTTTCCTAAGGAAAAAAACACTAAAGGAAATAATTGATTCCAGCGGTTCTAGCAGGTGTCAAACAAATCTTTTTCACCATTTTTATATGCAATATGTCTCTGAGTTTCATTTACATTAAGTGTCTCCCCTTTACATCACATAGGGTAGATATAATATTTCAGCCAAATAACAAGATTATTTTGTATAGTTTTGCCCGTTTATTTATTTCAGTCGACGGTGATTTCACTGATTGGTCGAAATGGGACATGTGCTCTGTGACGTGTGGTGGAGGTACACAGAAACGAACCCGTTCATGTACTAGCCCCGCCCCACAATACGGCGGTGCGGCTTGTTCCGGTGACAATGAGGAGATGCAGGATTGCAACACAATGAACTGTCCAAGTTTGTATTAATTATGACAAAAATGAGTACAATATTATGAGCGTTGACAAATAAACAATAACATATACCTGCATTTATGTAGATTCAGTTATATTACGTAACAGTAATTACAATAATAGGACTTCCGTATTGTATGATGTAACGTGCACAACAAGCAAACATATGAAATTGTACGGCAAGTCAGTTAACTATACAGAAATTGCTAGTAAAACAGTAGTGTTCAATGATAGTTAGTCACATGACTGGCTTCAACAGAGATATGTAATACTTTATTGTTTTGTAGTAACGTAATGTTCCAAATATATATATATATATATATATATATATACAAATATATACTTCAGTTGATGGAGACTTCTCTGATTGGTCACCCTGGGACACGTGTTCAGTGACGTGTGGTGGAGGAACACAAGGTCGAACTAGAACATGCACTAACCCGGCACCACAATATGGTGGCGCAGACTGTTCCGGTGATACGTCAGAGTCTCAGGCGTGTAATGTACATCATTGTCCAAGTAAGAAATACATTAACTACACAAGTATTTGTGAATGATACGCTGATGGCATAAGTGAAATCAGCTTGGATGCTTCTGAACATTTAAAAGCAATATACACCATTCCTGATTTCTATTATGGCAGTTGATGGCGCATACAATGACTGGTCAGTTTGGGACACGTGTTCTGTCACATGTGGTGGAGGAAGTCAAGGTCGAACTAGAACATGCACAAACCCTGCACCACAATATGGCGGAGCGGATTGTTCGGGAGCGGCATCTCAGTCTCAAGACTGCAATACATTCCACTGTCCAAGTAGGTTCAACAACATTCCTACCTTCAGGGTTTGTTAGAGTTATTAGTCATAGAATATTTAAACAGTTTGACACGAAATAGGACGTAAATATATTAACTTTCAACATATGCGAATATGTGGTTGTAGTCTCGATGATGTGGTATATAAAAATGTGCTAAACGACTTTGCAATCCGAAATACAAACATGATAGTGTGTACATTTGGTCATATTCAATTGACAAGATCCATTATTTGTACTTCAGTTGATGGTGGCTTTACTGATTGGTCGACTTGGGACACATGCTCCGTGACGTGCGGTGGTGGATCGCAAAGGCGTAGCAGAACCTGTACAAACCCCGCCCCTCAATACGGAGGAGAGGCCTGCGTGGGTGACGAAAGCGAAATGCAAGACTGCAACACCCACTTCTGTCCGAGTAAGATCCCAATCAAGTTGCTGCAAAACAACTATCAGAGTATTTGAAATACAATCAATGCGAAAAATCATATTGAGGACATAGGATGCTAGAAATTGTTATAGATTTTATAAGACCTTGTAAATGTTTTGATATTGCTAAAAATACACATTTACAATAAAATCTTCCAAAGAAACCAAACCGCCGCGGTGGTCTAGAGGTTAGAGCATTCGACCCGCATGCGGAAGGTCGGGGTTCGAATTCCGGCCGCGACTGACTTAGGTCGTTAAAACGGGTAGTGACAGTTCCATCGCCAGACGCTTGACATCAGCTGTGAATGTTACGGGTCCTCGGAGATTACCTTAAAAACGAATGTCCCGTGTCACAGTAAGTGTGGCACTCTAAAGAACCCTCACTGCTCAATGGCCGTAAGCGCCGAGCATAGGCCTAAATTTTGTAGCCTTTCACCGGTCTTGGTGAATCTCTATATGAGTGAAAACTTCTCTAGAGAGACATTAAACAAGATACAATCAATCAATCCAATGAAACCACCTTTATTTTAGCATTATTTACAAATCGTTACCTAAACATTCAATTGGAAAACATTACCCAAAATATGATACCATTCAAAATCGTCTTTCTATTGGTGCATTTTATACTGATTTACATTGTTGTTGATCAAATAATAGAAAATCCCACATACACACAGCTTCATTTGATATGTCCAAAATCCTAGACATCCTATGACCTTAATTTAGTAAAGCATTACCCATTAATGAAATATATTTTGACCTTGTGATTGATCTTCATTCCTTGTTAGAAATATATATTATGCCTGAGAAAAATAAACAAAAATCTTTGATTACTTTAATATGGCATCTCTTGATATTTGAAAATACATATAGTAACACATTAATGATTGTTGACATCTGTATTTATGACCTGTAGTTGATGGTGCATTCACTGATTGGTCGGCATGGGACACGTGCTCAGTCACGTGTGGAGGTGGATCCCAGGGGAGAAGTAGGATGTGTACAAACCCCGCTCCTCAGTACGGAGGTGCCGCCTGCACGGGCGATAACTCCGAAGATCAGAACTGTAACGAACACCCATGTCCAAGTAAGTCTCTCTTCGGTTGACCTTGTTTTACTACTAGCATTAAGTCCACAAAAAGATATTAAATCATGTAGTAATATATTTCAGTTATGTCTAAAAGGTTTGATTAAAAGCAATTCTTTTCTTTTTTCATCTTTTAAAACATAATATGAACGTCATAATATGAAATGAATGCGGAATCTATTGATTTTACGATTAACTATTTCGCAGTTGACGGCGGATACACACTGTGGAGTGATTGGTCAGTTTGTTCCGTCACTTGTGGCGGAGGATTACAAAACCGCAGTCGAACCTGCACAAATCCTGTGCCACAATACGGTGGTGCCACCTGCAGCGGGGATTCTGGCGAGATTCAAGACTGCAATACCCACAACTGCCCGAGTGAGTTTCTTGAATACATGTGAATTTTTGTTGATTTAGCGCCTCCTTCATTTACTTTAAGTTAGAATTAGTTTATCCAATATAGATATCATTATTTCTGGTGTGCATCCGGTTGGTTTATTTTTTGTCTACACTTTATGACTCGAAAAGAAAACGCACACCCGTATTCGATATAATGATGTGAATGAGTGAATGAAAAATCTCATCCTTAATCAAAGTTGACGGAGGCTTCACGGATTGGTCAGCCTGGGACACGTGCTCTGTCACTTGCGGTGGAGGATCTCAGGGAAGAACACGAAGTTGTACTAACCCCGCACCGCAATATGGCGGCGCCAGCTGTGTCGGAGATGAAAATGATGAGCAGGATTGCAACACCCACCACTGTCCAAGTAATTCAAACTTTAACACCTTCATGTTAGACCAGGAATCAACAGATATACTAGTATACAATGCTTGAATTCTACAAGAGTTATGTTTCTGTTATTCTACCGGTATAACCCATATCAGTGGACATGCACACTGATTTGAGAAAGTAATGAATGTAACATTTTAGTTTTCTTTCCATCGCTTCTTTTGATGATTAAAACGAAGTTTAAACAGAAAATAATATTTTTTCCAAAAAAAATATTCTAAAATTGCCCCAAAATACCTGTAATATGTAAACACATGTCAACTTCGTCCTCATTTGTCTTAATTTATTAGGCCAAATCTACATGCTAAGCGTACTTTGTTTTTGTTTTACATGGATAATAGAATATCGTCTGATAATCTCCTTTTAATCTGCTTTAGTTGATGGGGGTTTCTCTGATTGGTCAGTCTGGGACACATGTTCTGTCACGTGTGGTGGAGGAAGTCAAAGTAGAAGCAGAACGTGCACAAATCCGGCACCGCAATATGGCGGCGCTGACTGTTCCGGCGACACGTCAGACACTCAGGACTGCAACACACACAACTGTCCAAGTAGAATATTTGTTTCATATACTTTCTTATTTAAAACAAATATATTTTGTACGTTAGATATTTGGTTTTCTTTGTAAAATCATCGTTCTATTAATACATGGCGCATTCTGAAAACAGTAAAAAGATCCTTAAAACACTATGATTAACAACATAGTTATGCCATTGGTTATCCAGAAAGAAAATTCAGAACACAATTTTAAACAGGGTACAAATGAGTACATTATTTTTGTCTGATTATCAATATCTAAAGCAAGTAACAGTTGGTTCGCTGAAAGAAATATCTATCTATTCATTTTCTGCTATATTGAGGCTTCATTATTCATCTCAACGAATTAGATTTTCTATAAAGTAGAAGGACTAGCTTAGACAGGAATTATGGTTCCTAGACAATTTTATTGGATGTAGGTATGCTGGAGTTAATCGGAATCGATTAAGGGTCAGTCTACATTATTCTTATTTTGCGATAATTATTACATCTATCAATTTCAGTTGACGGAGGCTTCACTGATTGGACTAACTGGGATAGGTGTTCTGTGACATGTGGGGGCGGTTCTCAAGGTCGTACAAGGTCATGCACAAGCCCAGCTCCTCAGTATGGTGGTGCCCAATGTGTGGGTGACGTCTCCGAGGAACAGGATTGTAACACACACAACTGTCCAAGTAACTATGACAATAGTTCATTCTTAAAATGAGAGAGAGAGAGACTTTAAATTAATGTTTGATATTTTCAATACTATTTTTTCTGCAATTTGTTTTCTTCTAGATTTAGTTATGTTTTTATTTTGTTTTAAAAAACACCATAATTTATCAAACAGTTGATGGTGCGTATACAGATTGGAGTGACTGGGATCTATGTTCTGTCACATGCGGGGGCGGATCACAAAACAGAAGTCGTAGCTGTACCAACCCACTGCCACAATACGGAGGGGCGGATTGTAGTGGCGATGACCAGGAACGACAGGACTGTAACACACAAAACTGTCCCAGTAAGGACAATACGTTTTGATAAACATCACTTTCGAGAAAATAATAATCGACCAGCTGCATGCAGGGAGGATTTTCCTCAAACAAAATGCATTATAGAAGATATTCTTTGATAGATCTACTTCAAGCATTCTTTACAGGATGTCTCTGTAGGTTTTATTCAAAAGCTAAAACTTGTAATTACTTTTACTTTACATTGGTGTTTTTTTAGAGTGTCCCCGTCACATGAAATTTTAAAGAAATTTTCCTAGTTGACACTTGACCTAAATGAATAACCAACGAACGACTGTAACCATTTTCTTTAAACGTACAATGTAATTGGTTGTGATGTTACATGGTATACAGATCCTATAATGTATCGTATTATGCATGAATGCACGTCTTGTCACATCATAGTGGAATGTAGTACTTTTTTAATGTACACATGTAATGTTTTATTCATGTGTGAGTGCCTTTCATATATGATGTTATCTATTTGTTTTTATTTCAATTTTAACAGTTGACGGCGACTTCACTGATTGGTCAGCCTGGGACACGTGTTCTGTCACTTGCGGTGGAGGAACTCAAGGCCGAACCAGAACTTGCACTAACCCGGCACCACAATATGGCGGCGCTGACTGTTCCGGTGATCTGTCAGAGAGTCGAGATTGTAATACAGACTTTTGTCCAAGTAAGTGTTAAAAGAATTTTGACAACAAGAGAAACAAACAATATGAATAATAATTGCAAGGGAAAAGAAAAACAACCATATTGGTCTATTGATCTGTGAAATATTTGCTTATACTGTGTACCGTACTTTTTTCTCCCTGCGACGACTGTTCTATTTTCGCGCAGATGCATCGAAAATGATTTCGATTTGTTTTGAATTCGCTGCATGCTATTTATTACTACTTATGGTAATTCTGTTGCATTCGCCGAGGTCTGGATTCGCTCATTTAGGATGAGGGTGCAACAGGAGTGAAAATTTCCCCGTATAGTGTTCATCTTGTCTGGCCACTTCATGATTCTTAAAACAAAATCAAATCATGAACTAAATGTTAATGATAGTCTAAAGAACAATACAATGGTTTGTTTGACTAAATAAATATATTAATTACCTACATATATAGATATAATTATTTTACAGTTGATGGCGGTTACACTGATTGGACAGTGTGGGATACGTGCACTGTCACGTGTGGTGGAGGTTCGCAGACACGCACACGCACGTGCACCAACCCGGCACCACAATATGGTGGAGCGGACTGTGCCAGTTTCGGAGATAATGCAGAAACTCAGGATTGTAACACACAAGCCTGTCCTAGTAAGACGTGACATCATATTTTTTTATATGAAACAATTATAATGATACGTAATGAAATGACATGCCTGATAAACGGTAACACAGTAAAACGTTAAAAGAGGGGGAAATTGTACTTGAGTGTATGATGAAAACCCTATTACAAATGTAAGCCCAATATAAGAATTCTAAATCACGGATATGGCGTAGCACGTCCGGTGTTTTGAGTTGCAAGGATGCAGTTGGAAATCTCAGTCCAATCATTTAAACTTCCAATGTTTTGAATCGGTCTATTGATATTAGACATCCAATATGCTGAATCGTGACTTGATGTTTTATATCGCGCATTCAACATTAAACGTTCAGTGTTTTGAAACACTTCGTTGACGTTAAACAGTATTTTCAATCACTTTGTTGACGTTCAACGTCCAGTAGTTTAGATTGCTGCGTTGGCGTTAATCATGCAGTATTTTGAATCTATCAGTCGATGTTAAATATTGATTTATTATCATGAATGGCTCAAATGACGCTAGGTATCTGCTGTTTAAAATGGTTTTGAATTGGTCACTTTTCATTCAACACTTAATGTTCTGTTCACGTAATAACTCTGACCCTTTATCATTCTTAATGTTTAAATTTCGTGTTACTCCTCTACAAAGTGCATTGAACAATCATTGGCCAAAGTCAATAATATCTGTCCATTATCAGTTAATTTATGGATTCGTTTTCAATCAATAGAGTATGACGTCTAACAAGAGTAACAAATACGTATGTTTAAACATTTATGACGGATTTTCGAATTTTTCACTGTTTTGAATCAGTTATGCAGAATGTTAAACTGCTTTGAATGCATCGTTCAATTTACACTAAACGGGTAATTTCAAGTTTCTCACATTTTTGCATTAAACATACAGAGGTCTAGTTGACATTTCAACTCGGTCATTTGATATCAAATATCCAATGATTCACCGTGTTCAGTTGATATCAAACATCCCATGGTGTAACTCGTTCAGTAGAACCCCATGGTTCAATTCCAGATGATATTAAACCAATTTGATTCGTGTAGTTGATGGTGGCTTCTCTGATTGGGCTGACTGGGATGACTGCAGTGTCTCCTGCGGGGGCGGATCACAAAGCCGTGCCAGAACCTGTACTAACCCCACTCCTCAATATGGTGGCGCTGATTGTTCTGGTGATCTCTCACAGTCTCAGGACTGCAATACTCAGTACTGCCCAAGTATGTCGTAAATAGAAGCAGTATGCACTTTCCTTGTATATGTACATTTTCTTCCATGATCACTAGTTTTGCCAATAAGCACAATCACATGTGCATGTTTAACGCTATAATGTAGAAATTATTTTGTGCAAAATAGATATCGTTAATTCATGAACGTGTTGAATGGTTCATTCACAAATGTAATAATTTAGAAGGTTTACCTACCACTGACAGTACATATCATCTACAATTACCCACCACAAACAGTACATACCGTCTACAATTACTTACCACTGACAATACATACCGTCTACAATTACTTACCACAGACAATACATACCGTCTACAATTACCCACCACAGACAATACATACCGTCTACAATTACTTACCACAGATAATACATACCGTCTACAATTACTCATCACTGATAATACATACCGTCTACAATTACTCATCACTAATAACACATACCGTCTACGATTACCCACCACAGACAATACATACTGTCTACAATTACCCACAACTGACAGTACATATCGTCTACAATTACCCACCACAGACAATACATACCGTCTACAATTACCCACCACTGACAATACATACCGTCTACAATTACTTGCGCTGACAATACATACCATCTACAAATACTTACCACTGACAATACATACCGTCTACAATTACCCACCACTGACAGTACATATTGTCTACAATTACTTATCACTGACAATACATACCATCTAAAATTAATCATCACTGACAGTACATACGAGTTCCAATTACCTACCACTACAGCACACAGAGGCTCCATCCTCAAAGGACCCTGAAATGAAAACAATCACATACCTCTTTACAGGAGTTTGACAGCACATTTTAAGCATTGTCAAAAATTCAGATAAAATCATTGAAATCAGCTGATATATATGTTTGGCACGCTGTTTTTGGCTATATTTAGATCTAAAACTTCATAGTTATTTCGGATTTCAAACATTTCGGTTGAGCATCACTGAAGAGACATTATTTGTCGAAATGCGCATCTGGTGCATCAAAATTGGTACCGTATAAGTTTTACATTAATAGAAATGAACTTCTTCTCCCTCAGTTGATGGAGGATATACCAACTGGTCCCAGTGGGACACCTGCACAGTTACTTGTGGGGGCGGGTCTCAGGAGAGGTACCGTAACTGCACCAACCCAGCCCCACAATATGGAGGGGCGGATTGCATGGGAGTGGACGCAGAGATTCAAGTCTGCAACACAGACAACTGTCCCAGTAAGATTTGTATGGTCTATAATAGATACGATCTGTTTATCATAATGAAAAAATTCCTCGGTAGATTTGGGTGGGTATCACACATTTTACAGACGATAGCCGTAAGGATAGTAGGAAAACTGTCGTCGAAAAAGCAGCAACTATTTCCCAAGTCGAAATATTGAGAAATGTTACTGTTGAAAAGTCACCAAACTTGCTATTGCTCAAAGAACTGGTAAATAGGTGTTTATGATGCCAAAGCCAAGCTAAGATGGTTGATATGAACATGTTGTTACTTCCCGAGAGATCATGTTTCCATATTTGATGAACGCAAATCCGAGTTATCGGAATTTTATGTCATATACATCTTTACATGCGTTTAATTAGCATTGATATAAGAATTCATAATAAGTATCTATGAGAGATTTGGGGTATTCCGTCTGAGGGGTTTATTATATCAGTCAAGGAGAGTGAGAACTGTTCTTCGTATTCTGGAAGCAATATTTAATGTTAGATTTTTTTTTAAATAGTATGCATGAAATTTATGACAATTTTCAAAGTATATGTATCTACTTGGTTTAGGAGTTAATTGTGTATATGCAACTTTGAAGTCTACATCTAATCAATAAAAACTGTATAACTACACGGAAAATATGATACATGACAAAATCGCCCTATATGTGAAAATTTTCCTGTATGTGAAAATGTCTCCCTTATGTAAAAAACAAATCCCCCATATCATTTCCCTGTGTGTGAAGATTCCCCTGCACGTGATGATTCCCTTGTGTATGAAGAGTCCCTGTATGGGATAATTTTTCTCTATATCAATATTTTCCTTTTATATGAAGATTCCCCTATATATGAAGAATTGCCATTGCGTTCAATGCCAAAATACCGTCAAATAAAATTTATTACTATGTTTATCAGGAAAATATGTCTTCTTTTGTGGGTCACTGATTATTTCCAATATATTATTTAAGGTTATTTCCTTTGAATACTGTAAACTAATTTTTATTTGCAACGACTTTGTTTCGCGATTTATTGGTAATGCACTTCTTTGAGGCAACTAATTTTCATGACCAAGAGGTGGTTCTGTACATTACCTTTGAAAACTTTGAAAGCAGGTGCAATGTATCAATATATCGTTGTAATTTGGGAAGCCACTTCTTGATATCATGTAGACGATGTATACTTTGTTGTTCGATGTTGGTACGATGACAAACAGTTCCTTGATTTCACAGTTGACGGTGGTTACACTAATTGGACACTTTGGGATACATGCACGGTAACATGTGGTGGAGGTACACAGTCACGTACACGCACGTGCACCAACCCGGCACCACAATATGGTGGAGCGGACTGTGCCAGTTTCGGAGATAATGCAGAAACTCAGGATTGTAACACACAAGCCTGTCCAAGTAAGGCTTGACAAAATACAAAGAGTTGTATTAACATGTATAAGAAACATGAAACATAAATGTTTAAATACCACATACCACAACCTATGTGTACCTGCAGGCTCCACAAAATATCGGTATACGGTAATTAATATGTATCTTTCCAATAGCTCGGCTATAGAGGATAATCGTGAATATTTCCTGCATACGTATGCGCCTACAATATACCCTTGCATTTGTTAATGTTAATCTCTCCATGCTCTCTACCGAAATTGGTCAGCATATTTAAGTCATACTTTACAAAACACACTAACATGTATGTGCAACCTTTAAAAATGGGTGAATATTCTGTACTAATGTCTGTGTGTTTAGGTATATATATGATACACAGGCAAATGTGCCTCACGTGAATTTCACGTGAAATTCACATGAATTTCACGTGAAAATTTCTATGTGAAATTCACGTTAAAAGAGCATCAAATGTGAATTCACACGAAAAAAAATCACGTGAAATTCACATGAATTTCACGTGAAATTCACATAAAATTCACGTGAATTTCACGTGAAATCTTTAACATGAATTTCACATAAAATTCACGTGAATTTCACATAAACTTTATAACGTTAAATCATACATGGATATTTTGATAATCTGAATCTCGGGTTCAGATGAACACAAAAAGGAGTACAAATCTGCTTTCAATCTGCTGATAATTTAATTGATTGAATTTGTTTTTACATGGTTGTCTTCATTGTCTTTTTTTCTTTCTTTTAATCTCTGAAAAAGAAATATTTATGTATTAGAAGGACTGTTCAATATACAAAAGGAGTCATATTAAGCCTTATGTACACATACTGTACTATGAATGTAATTGCATGTAGATGTAGCAGAAACGAAGAAAAAAAAGTTGCAAAATTATCAATAATTTGTGTTTGAAAGAAACATAACCTTTTATATATCATCATACAGAATAGAATAGAATTATTATACAAGATACAGAAGGAAGTCATGGAATATGTTTTCAAATTGTCATGTTCTAACCCAGAGGCGATTTGAAAATGACTTTGCATTCCTCATTATCTAGATTAAATCTATGTAAATGCATTGCTTAAAATGAAACGATTGATATTGATAGAGCTTTCAAGCTTACATTCTTCTCATTTAAAACTATAGTTAAATGGGGGAGCAACCAATATATATATATATATATATATATATATATATATATATATATATATACATTTAATTGGCATTACGATATATATAACAATCGATGGACATTGTTACACATCACCCCCCCCCCCTTTTCAACATGCCTGATTTCGATGATGCCTCTATGAAGGTAATATAGAACGTTACTTAGCACCCCTAATCAATATCTAAATCGATTAAATTATAAAAATTATGTTCTGAATTACGATTACCATGTTCTCTGATGAATAAGGAAAGATTAACAAACCGTGTAGAGTTATGCGATTCTGCGACACGTCCCCGAAGTGACTTCCGTATTTTCGCTGTCGTGCCTATTCGTTGACGTACCCCGTCTAAAGTAATTCTCATCAGTCTGAAATAAGCGGTTGCATTAGGAACTTTAGATCACATAAATGTAATAAGCCTAATGGCTTGAATTTACACTGAACATTTATAAATTACAATGCTCAATCTCATCTTACCTGTAGAGTTTCAATGTACTTTCACATTCGCTGTCTTGCATACGTCAGACGCGTCAGACGGCTTACTCGAGTGTGACGTCACAGTCTTGTAACTATTACCGGAATCTGACTGTAGTGTAAAGCTTTATAGATATTTTTTAAAAGTTATCTAAATATACATGGACAGTATTGTTAAGGATTGTTTATGTTATTCGCTTTCTTCCGAGTGCTAGAAATCTGTGTTTTCCTTTTGATTGACGATCTACAAATTCGGGATGGTGAATACGGCTGATAGAAAATTTTCATTTCTACATGCGTGTATCAGCAATTTCCAATAAGTCTAACTTTATGCATACACCAGCTTCCAAGGTATCACACCGGTAATTATTCTCGATGTATCTAATAAGGAGTGGGGGGGGGGGGGTAATTAAAATTGATGCCAAACTACCGACAGCGGAAAACAATATCATGGCATTTTTCCCCACTTGCACAATACTACCCTCAAATCACATGTATGTAAACAGCCCAAGTGCACTCCGACAAGTAGCCTGTTACTAACATCATAAAGCAGCGCGATAAAAACTTTAACTCATCTTCAGTAGTTTTACAAAACTGACAAAAACAACAATCTTTTGGAATGCATGGTTTTGAATATCCACCAGTTTCAATTTCTAAAGGGTGGGCAAATATTCTTAGCTATTTAAAACGTACTGCTCTCACAAATGGAAATTTCAAATGGTCTTATTAGTTTTAATTCATAGTTCTTTCTGATTCTACTGTAAAATAGTAATTTTCCATGTGTAGAAAATTTCGTGGTTTTGAAGTTGCACATTCTAACTCTATCAATACAGTGATTCTTCAAGTAGTTGGAAAATATGCTTTCATTAATATCTATGATGATGAGAGATTTAATTTATATTTTAATTCCTAAGAGAAAAAATAATGGGAAATGAGAGAAATCAGGTGTGGAAAGTACATGTAATCATACTGCGTACAGAACAATGCAAGTTAATAATTTCGCAAATAAACGAGGAGAGGGAGGCGTGAGCAGGATCTACTTTATTGGTCGTTTGCCTACATTTTATAAATGTACTCTTACTTTTGAATTGCCTAATCTCCATATCGTTTTATATTTTACCTTAATTTTATTTATTTTTTCGCTTGAATATATTAAGAAGTGTGAATATTTCACTTTAATCGCTTTTCTTGTGAAAGTTTTAACGTGAATAGCTTTTCACGTGAAATTCGTGTGAAATTGTTCGTGTGAATTTCACATGAAGAAATTTCACGTGAAATTCGTGTGAATCTTTTCACGTGAAATTAACGTGAATCAACGTTCACATTATTTCCTTGCGATAATCAAATCACATTAAAATTTTCGCAAGGAACTGATGTGAAAAGTGATATAATGCTTTTCACGTGAAATTCATGTGAAAAATTTAACGTGAATTTCATGTGAATTGCTGTTCACGTGAAATTCATGTGAATATTTTAACGTGAATTTCACGTGAAAAGTGATTCACGTGAAATCCATGTGGACATATTAACGTGAATTTCACGTGAATCACTTTTCACGTGAAATTCACATGAAATTTACGTGAATTTCACGTGAAAGGTTCATGTGAATTTCACGTGAACAGCATTTCACGTGAAATTCACATGAGGCACATTTGCCTGTGTAGATTTAGATTTTCTATCTCAAGTAATACATTTTCTGCAGTGTAATTTAACATCATTATTTGTTGGATAACAGATGTACCAACTTTTACTAAGAAAGAGATGAATTGGTCTGCCTCTTATATGGTTACATCAAGTCTATTGGCATCCCTAATTCCCTAATTGACCGGACTGAAATGTGATTTGTGATACAAACAATCTGTTTTTATTCTCAATGAATGCCCATATCACAAAACCATGCTATTCTGAAGTCACAAAATCTTAATTTCTGCACAATACAATACATTTGGCATTCCCAGTTGATGGCGACTTTTCTGATTGGTCAACCTGGGACACGTGTTCTGTCACGTGTGGGGGAGGAAGTCAGAGTAGAACCAGAACATGCACAAACCCGGCACCACAATATGGCGGCGCTGACTGCACCGGTGATCTTTCAGAGAGTCGGGATTGTAATACAGATTTTTGCCCGAGTATGTACTTAACAAAATGCAAAGGAATATCCCATACAAATCTTAAAAATAAAATCAAAATTAAGTTCTTTATAAAACTTATTATATCATATAAAGTCTGCATTAGAAAAATGAATTCCAAAGAAAATCCAGTATAGGTCACTTCTGTCATTTATATGGAAATTGCACTTTTCATTTTTAAAATCCAAATGTAACCAGAATTATTTAGATGTTAAATAGGTGGTTTTGTTCCTTTATGTTGGAACATTTGAGAGCGGGTGTAATGTATCAATGTATCGTTGTAATTTGGGAAGCCACTTCTTAATATCATGTAGACAATGTATTCTTTATTGTTCGATGTTGGCACGATGACAAACAGTTCCTTGATTTCACAGTTGACGGTGGTTACACTAATTGGACACTTTGGGATACATGCACGGTAACATGTGGTGGAGGTACACAGTCACGTACACGCACGTGCACCAACCCGGCACCACAATATGGTGGAGCGGACTGTGCCAGTTTCGGAGATAATGCAGAAACTCAGGATTGTAACACACAAGCCTGCCCAAGTAAGGCTTGACAAAATACAGAGTTGTATTAACATGTATAAGAAACATGAAACATAAATGTTTAAATACTGCATACCACAACTTACGTGTACCTGCAGGCTCCACAAAATATCGGTATACGGTAATTGATATGTACATTTCCAATAGCTCGGCTATAGAGGAGAACCATGAATATTTCCTGCATACGTATGCGCCTAAAATATATCCCTGCATTTGTTAATGTTAATCCCTCCATGCTCTCTACCAAAATTGGTCAGCATACTTAAGTCATACTTTGCGAAACACACTAACATGTATGTGTAACCTTTAAAAATAGGTGAGGATTCTGTACTAATGTCTGTGTGTTTAGGTATAGATAGGATAGATTTAGATTTTCTATCTCAAGTAATACATTTTCTGTAGTGAAATAAAACATCATTGTTTGTTACATAACAGTTGTACCAACTTTTACTAGGAAAGAAAGGAATTGGTCTGCCTGTTTGTATGGTTATATCAAGTCTATTGGCATCCCTAATTCCCTAATTGACCGGACAAAAATGCGATATCTGTTACAAACAATCTGTTTTTATTCTCAATGAATGCCCATATCACAAAACCATGCTATTCTGAAGTCACAAAATCTTAATTTCTGCACAATACAATACATTTGGCATTCCCAGTTGATGGCGACTTTTCTGATTGGTCAACCTGGGACACGTGTTCTGTCACGTGTGGGGGAGGAAGTCAGAGTAGAACCAGAACGTGCACAAACCCAGCACCACAATATGGCGGCGCTGACTGCACCGGTGATCTTTCAGAGAGTCGGGATTGTAACACAGATTTTTGCCCGAGTACGTACCTTACAAAATACATAGGAATACCTCATGCAAATCTTAAAAATAAAATCAAAATTAAGTTCTGTATAAAACTTATTATATCATATAAAGTCTGCATCAGAAAAATTAATTCCAAAGAAAATCCAGTATAGGTCACTTCTGTCATTTACATGGAAATTGCGCTTTTAATTCTTAAAATCCAAATGTAATCATAATCATTTAATTGTAAAATAGGCGATTTGGTACCTTTGCTTTGGAATCTTTGAAAGCAGGTGCAATGTATCAATGTGTCGTTTTAATTTTAGAAGCCTTTTCTTAATATATTGGTACCGTATAAGTTTTACATTATGACCCCTGGGTCGAGGCCTCTGCTGGTGGACTGTTAGTCCCCGAGGGTCTCTACAGCCCAGTAGCTAAGTACTTCGTTACTAGCTTGAAAATACGGATGTATATTTAATTGCTTTTATAAAATTTAGAAATTCATTTGAAAATTAAGGATTATCTCCCTCATGCATAGCTCTTATCATTAGACGAATTTGGCTCCACTTTTTTGGCACGCTGTTTTTGGCTATAATAGCTGTAAATCTTCATTGTTATTTCGGATTTCAAACATCTCAGTTGAGCATCACTGAAGAGACATTATTTGTCGAAATGCGCATCTGGTGCATCAAAATTGGTACCGTACAAGTTTTACATGTAGACGATATATACTTTGTTGTTCGATGTTGATACGATGACAAACAGTTCCTTAATTTCACAGTTGACGGTGGTTACACTAATTGGACACTTTGGGATACATGCACGGTAACATGTGGTGGAGGTACACAGTCACGTACACGCACGTGCACCAACCCGGCACCACAATATGGTGGAGCGGACTGTGCCAGTTTCGGAGATAATGCAGAAACTCAGGATTGTAACACACAAGCCTGTCCAAGTAAGGCTTAAAAATGCAAAGAATTAAATTAACATGTACCAGAAACATAAATATTTAGATACCACATTTTACCTGCAGACTCTCCAAAACGTGCGTTGAATACAGTTCCAATAGTCCGGCTATAGAGGAGAAAAATCATTAATATTTCTTGTATATGCATGCGCCAACAATATATCCCTTTATCTATTTATATAAATGTTTTCCCTCCCATGCTCTCTACGGAAATTAGTCAGCATATTTACGTCATACTTTACAAAACACATGTATGTGAAACCTTTGAATTAGGTGATGATTTTGTACTAATTTCTGTATGTTTAGGTAGAGATGGGGTAGATTTAGATGTTCTATCTCACGTAATACATTTTCTGCAGTGTAATTTAACATTGTTACATAACAGTTGTACGAACATTTACTAGGAAAGAAAGGAATTGGTCTACCTCTTATATGGTTACATCAAGTCTATTGGCATCCTTGAATGACCTGTGACTTGTATTGCAAATAATCTGTTTGTATTCTTAATGAATGTTTATATTACAAAATCATGCCATTCTGAAGTCACAAAATTTCATTTCTATACAATACACCACATTTGACATTCCCAGTTGATGGCGACTTTTCTGATTGGTCAACCTGGGACACGTGTTCTGTCACGTGTGGGGGAGGAAGTCAGAGTAGAACCAGAACGTGCACAAACCCGGCACCACAATATGGCGGCGCTGACTGCACCGGTGATCTTTCAGAGAGTCGGGATTGTAACACAGATTTTTGCCCGAGTATGTACCTTACAAAATGCATATGAATACTCCACACAAACCTTAAAAATGAAATCATAATTAAGTTCTGTATAAAACTTTTTATATCATATAAAAAACAAGGTACGATTGCGTATATAAGAAGGTCCAAAGCATCCTGTTTTATATGTGCTTTGAATTATGCTTGATCTGTGTTTTTGAAAGTAAGTTAGCTATCTGCCAAGTATACTATATCAACTAAATCAAGGTTATGTGTATTTGTTAGCATTATTACGTCATGAATAAGACTTTTTCCTGTCTTTTATTTTTTATAAAATCAGCATAACTGTTAAATTCAACCCACATTAGTGCTACGGAGAAGGTGTGCCCAATTGTCAAGCAGAATGAAATTGATCTCTAAATTGTGTTGATAGAAGATGAAAAATGCCTTTGAATATATGATTTTCCTGATGCATGGGCTTTATGTTTTCTGAAAGGAAAGCCCCTGAATTATGATTTTTTTTTCATTAATTTTTTCATGTTTGCAATTTTATGCCAACTTCACGTTGCTGTCATATAAAACAAATCAATTTTGGATCAAATTAAATGTACTTTGGGTTTGCTTATATATTCCTTATTTGAATGCCAGATTTTGGGACTCCTACTGAAATCATTCATTTTCTTGGCACTGTAGAAACTGTCTGCATCTTTGTCTGCATCATAAAAATCAATTCCAAAACAATTCTATTATAGGTCAGCTCTCTCATGTACATGGAAATTGCACTTTTCATTCTTAAAATCCGAATGTAACCAGAATTATTTAAATGTTAAATAGGCGATTTGGTACCTTTACTTTGGAACGTTTGAGAGCGGGTGCAATGTATCAATATATCGTTGTAATTTGGGAATCCATTTCTTAATATCATGTAGACAATGTATTCTTTATTGTTCGATGTTGATACGATGACAAACAGTTCCTTGATTTCACAGTTGACGGTGGTTACACTAATTGGACACTTTGGGATACATGCACGGTAACATGTGGTGGAGGTACACAGTCACGTACACGCACGTGCACCAACCCGGCACCACAATATGGTGGAGCGGACTGTGCCAGTTTCGGAGATAATGCAGAAACTCAGGATTGTAACACACAAGCCTGTCCTAGTAAGGCTTAAAAAATACAAAGATCTTCATCAACATATTTTATAAACATATATATCTATATATGCACTCTTAACCTGCAGGCTCCCCAAAATATATACAGTTCCATTACCATATTATTCTGAAGCCACAAAATTTTATTTCTATACAATACACCATATTTGACATTCCCAGTTGATGGCGACTTCTCTGATTGGTCAACTTGGGACACGTGTCCTGTCACGTGTGGGGGCGGAAGTCAGAGTAGAACCAGAACGTGCACAAACCCGGCACCACAATATGGCGGCGCTGACTGCACCGGTGATCTTTCAGAGAGTCGGGATTGTAACACAGATTTCTGTCCAAGTATGTACCTGATCAAATTGGTAGGAAACTCGTACAAAATCTAAAGCATGAAATTCATATGAAAGTTTTGATTAAATTTTATAATTCCATATCAATCAATCTTGAAAAATATTTCCATAAGTATGCTAGTGATCATTCTGCATGCACATTTGAATGTTAATTCATTTAAATACAAACTACTTTCCAATGGAAAGTTAACCTCGACTCATTTAAATGTTAAATAGGTGTCTAATGCCTTTACTTTGGAAAATGTGAAAGGTGGTACATTGTATGAATATATCCGTCTGATTCGAGGTGTCGATATTCATTATCACTAAATGATGTATTCTTTAATGTTCGATGTTTGTACGATGACAAACAGTTCCTTGATTTCACAGTTGACGGTGGTTACACTAATTGGACACTTTGGGATACATGCACGGTAACATGTGGTGGAGGTACACAGTCACGTACACGCACGTGCACCAACCCGGCACCACAATATGGTGGAGCGGACTGTGCCAGTTTCGGAGATAATGCAGAAACTCAGGATTGTAACACACAAGCCTGTCCAAGTAAGGCTTGAAAAATATCGTCCATGAAAACCTGAATACTTGAACTGATTAAGAGCGTTCAGAAATCACATTGAGTACCTCCTGTATCCTTACTGAATATACTGGTAATACAATTTGCATCTCATCTTGATGTAAATCTCAACAATAAGAAACTTGGACTGATCGTACATTGATTAACAGTCTGGCATCTGTATCTTATCATGCCCTAAAATCAATTTGTTCTTCCCTGACCAAGAGTGTACCTTTCCAAAATACCAGATAGTTCACTGAAATCGGTTAAGAAATTGTGCTGCTGACAAGTTAACAATTGGCGTTGGCAAAGTGTAATCCGTATTGCAGAATAAAAGTACATCATAATATGTACAGCATAGAAGTGTTCAATATACATTGAATATAGTTTTAAATTGAATTGTAGTGGACGAGAATGGGTAAATAGCTCCTGAAATACAGAGTAAAGTGCCCAGTTCTTTTTTCCCTCATTGATATCCTGAATATACATGTAAATACAAGGAACGAAAATTACGATTGTATTTTTTTTTTTTTGAGCAAAATTTCCTCATTAACAAAATTACAATAATCTTTTACTTAAGTTGACTATGTCTGATTTTTAAGTTTAAGAAAATTACAGATTTTCTGTGTATGTATACATATTTTCATTCCCCAGTTGATGGTGGCTTCTCTGATTGGTCAGCCTGGGACACGTGTTCTGTCACGTGTGGTGGAGGGAGTCAGAATAGAACGAGAACGTGTACAAATCCGGCACCACAATATGGCGGCGCCGACTGTTCCGGTGACACGTCAGATAGTCAGGATTGTAACACACAGGCTTGTGCAGGTAAAATGATATGCAAAAAGTCACTAGCATTTTTTATAATAAGGTTAGCAAATTTGCGAAACATTTTACCCAAACGTCATCCAGCTTCGTCAGCAAACTTATTATTTAGCATTTACTCAGTTACTGCTGTACATAGAATTCCTGTGGGGTGTGTATGTTAGAAAGGGCCCTCAGTACCCCTTGCTTGTCGTAAGAGACAACTAAATGGGGCGGTCCTTCCGATAAGACCGCAAAAACCGATGTCCCGTGTCACAGCAGGTGTGGCACGTTAAAGATCCTTTCCTGCTCAAAGGCCGTAAGCGTCGAGCATAGGCTCTTCACAGACAATGGTGACGTCCCCATATGAATGAAAACTTCTCGAGAGGGACGTTAAACAAACTACAATCTGTATATACCATAACCCACTTTCTGTTTAATTAAAGTCAGTTCTTTGTCGATATAGAAATCATCCATCATTTTATAGTTATCAGACCTCATTGAAACTGCTACTCATTGTATAGGCGCAAATGCACTCCTGTATAATCGTAATTAAGTTATCAATATGTCATTTTTAAAAGTGAATGGAGGTTGGAATGATTGGTCAGACTGGGGCACGTGCACAGTCACGTGTGGAAGTGGACAGCAGTCCCGATCCAGGACGTGCACCAATCCTGCACCAACTAACGGTGGACAGGACTGTGTCGGCGATTCTAGTGAATTCAAGACCTGCAACATGAGCTCATGCGGGCCACCAACCAATGGAAATAGCGGGCAGGCAAGTTTTTCTGTCATCAAAGAAAACTTCAATCATTTAAAATGCAAAATGTTTTGGGGTTTTGGACTAAACTTAAACTAGTTTCAATAACAGTTCTAATAGGATGTATATGTGCATTTATTCACTTATCCGTATCATCACTTCTTTTGAGAATACATACAGTAATCTTTTACGTGTTAAATGGTAGCTATGTATTTTCATTGAAACATAACGGGCTACAACCGACGTTGTCGATACAAAAATATAGAACAGGTCAATGAATTTCGATATAAAATGACTTAAGCCCGATGCTGTAAAGTGCATTGTTTTGTTTGTTTATATTTCTTCGTCCATCTGAAAATATTTTACCCATATAAAGATGTCACAAGTTGAATGATCGTACCATTGAGGGTTCTCTAATTTGCTATATTTCCCTCTGTAACACAGGACCTCCATTTTAAGACCATATCCAAAAGATATGTGACTTTGACATCTAGTGTCGAGCGCTTGGTGGACAAGAACCTACAAATATTATAATTATAACTTTTATCATATCCACCTTACATAACTTAATTATACAAACATCATACCGGTATAACTTTTTTGTATTTACTATATTAACATTATATAACTTATATCCTATGTGTCTGTTTCAGTGCCCTGCTGGCTACTTCGGTTGTTTTTCTGGAGCCATGACGTGCATTGAGCAGGCGTTTGTCTGTGACTGTTCCGGAGAGTGTGATGACGGAAGTGACGAAGACGAGAAGTGGGCTGGATGTCCCGCCGGACATATCAATAGCTGTATCGCCAAGGCCGGAGCAGGTCATTCACTTACTGTCATAGCGTACATCACCTCGAGCAGACGATTTCATAGTATTCACATTAAACAAAAAAGAAATATCAAATTCCAAATTCCAATTCATCGCAAAAATCATTCACTTTTCTGAAAATCCAGGCCCTATCATCGAGATAAAATATTTCGTACACTATCCACCGCAAATTAAAGCAATACAAGCTGTAATTGACGGTAAATACATTTGAAATAAAAGAACAAATAGAATGACAGATCTGTAATTGAATATATATGATTTCATGGAGTCAGAGTGGATCTGAAGCAATAAACCCGTGAAGTCAACAAAAAATGTCGATTCATGAATTGATGTCTTCTGGACAATAATTCCTGCTGTTCAGTCTTCGACGAGCATTGGCCTCGGAGGTCACCAGTTCGAAAAATGCGGGAAAATGCACAAGTGTCAGATTTGTAAACAATTTATCCAATATGCCAATTTTATAGAAAACTCATTATCAAAATTTAATTTGAGGGGTACATTTGTGTAATTTTTACTTTCTTACACTTAAAGTACTTAATGTCATTCATGACACTATGTCATATTTTAAAACAAAGGAAATGCGTAGTTACTCACCTCAGTTTCCATCTTCATATGACCTCGGTCTCAGCAATCCGATTATGTTCGGTAATCATCGTTCCGATGTTAGTGTATAGGACGCAATGTCGGTTTATATGAAATGCTCATTGCATGTATTCTTTCAAGCAATATTCCTTTATGTGTTTTGCTGAATATTTCATCAGATCTTGGGTGTATGTTAGTTATACCGATAGGAGTTAATTGGTGCATATTCCGGTAGTAAATAATACCATCCGTTACACAGTTACAGCTTGCATTGCTTTAGACGACGATAAAAGAACAGTTACTCTTCTGACTACAGCAATGATTATTTCCATTCCTCTTCATTTCTGAAGATAAACTCAATGATAGCTAACTATTTTGAAATGGGTTGCTTAGAATATATAACGCCTTTGGTTACACGTTTTAGCTTTATTTTTATTCAAGAACGTACACAGTATATTAAATGGTTCGACAATTTCTACTATATTGATGTTCTTTTAGATTTTAGCTGGTTTCCTTTACTATGGTAAAGGGGAGAGAGAAAAGTGAACACATGAAGTAAAGAGCAAAAATGCTTTTTTGATATATATAATTACAAGTCTTCATATAATGTGAATTTATATTCTTTTTTATCTCTGCAGAGGTCAGCAGAATGGCTCCCTGGGTGACCTTCATAATGGCCGTCATTGCCGTGTTGAAGAACGTGATATTCTAACACTTACAAATTATTGACGCTTTACTGCAGTAACGAGAACTCTACCATATAATTATTATCAAATTAACACTGTCACTTTACCCTCCGATGCTTTCTGATGGATATTTGCGTCTCTGTGTTGTTCTTGTACACCAAACTAATACATATGCGCATGTCTGTATCATGTCACTGTAATAAATCCTGTACTGTGTTCATCGTGTATGTTTTATGTTGATCGTACAACACTGCAAACAAAACATATGCATTGGCTCATGCTATATACTAGCGGGAAAAAGAAACTGCATTAGAAAATTTAGTCTAATTTTTCTATATTGTTTATATTTATAAAATCTAAACAATCGCTAAAGGTGATGTTTTTGAACAATATCGGATAGTATCCGACTCAGATGCACGGACTTTTTCATGGTTAGCGAACATATGTTGTTTATTGAAGTGTTCTTACGCACGAGTTTTACTGGCCAATACTGTTTGGAGTAAGAAGTGTAAAAGGTTTGTTTGTACACTATTCATTAAGGAAAGCACTTTAGTTTTGACAAAATTTACCCTTCTGTCATGCCACGACTTAGCGAAAAACCTACGTAATCGTGCTTTTGGGATGCTTCAAGCTGGAATGGCACAAAATATCGTAGCAAGACACTTTGGAGTTCATCGGAACACCATCCAATCATTATGGAGACGTTTCCAACAATCTGGTAACACTCGGGATCAACCACGTTCCGGGCGTCCTTGTGTGACGTCGCGTCGACAGGACAACCACATTAGACTTGTGCACCTGAGAAATCGTTTCCAGACAGCAAGTTTGACTGCTCGTAGCATTCCTGGACTTCTACCAATAAGTCCAAGAACAATGTGTAATCGTCTGCGCGAGCACAACATCAGACCAACAGCGGTGCGCCCAATGCTGTTTCAACGTCATCGAATCGCTAGACTAGCGTGGTGCAGACGACATCTGCGATTCAGAATACAGGACTGGGCCAATATTCTGTTCACTGATGAATCCAGGTTTCATTTGGATAGCAGTGACGGCCGTTGTAGAGTGTATTGTCGCGTTGGGGAGCGGTACCAGAACGCTTGTGTTGTGCAACGTCGACAATTCGGTGGAGGTAGCGTTATGGTGTGGGGTGGAATAACAGTACGTGGAAGAACCCCTTTACAAATTGTCCATGGAAATCTCACCGGCGTACGATATCGAGACGAAATTATGCAGCGCCATGTGATACCCTTCATACAAAGACAGCAAAATCACATCACTCTGCAACAAGACAACACAAGGCCACATGTTCCACGTGTAGTCAGGGACTTTTTTGTTCAACAGAATGTCGATGTCTTGCCTTGGCCAGCTATTTCCCCAAATTTATCGTCGATCGAGCACGTCTGGAATTAAATGGAACGACGCCTACACCGTTTACCAAATCAGCCAGTGACATTGGCTGATTTAGGCCAGGCTTTAACCAACATCTGGAAGAACATCCCTCAAGCAATTCTGAACACTTTAGTGGCATCAATGAGGTGCCGTTGTCAAGCATGCGTGAATGCAAATGGTGGTCACACGCGTCATTGACTTTGTTAATTCAAGTTCGAATACCAGTGTCTTTCGAGTGTGCTGAAATTGACGTTATTCGACGTTAACATTAATGGATTATGAAATGTTGTAACGAATACATTTGTTAACAGTATTACAAAAAATAAAATTTGTTCATTGTTATTTTATTATTTTTCCCCATATATTAAATAATGCAGTTTCTTTTTTCCGCTAGTATATATTATTACTGTATATTATTGGTGATTTAAACGTCAGGACGAACTGTGTTTCAAGAACGTAAATATGTCTTGTTGACCGGTCACACAATTTGTGAACCTTCTGCTTAATCATATAATGAGAGTGATCCTTTGTCAGAATCAGTATTAAATACAAGTACGTCAAATAACATTCGATGTAATCACTGATTACATTTTCAAACAAGTTCATTATTACTGTAACGGAGTGGACAAAAGACACAATGTAGATTTAGTCTCAAATTTACTCTCTTTATAACAGATTCTACAAACAAATAAAAACAGGATATTGTACAATTTTAGAGAAAATGTGAAAATACGTAATGGTTAGTTGGCTGTATGAAAGATGAAAATAACGAACAGTGATCAATCTTCTAACTCCTATAGGCAAATCAACATAGAAAGGCAAACACGGACCGCTGGACACACTAGAGGTTGGATCAAGTGCCTAGGAGGAGGAGTAAGCATTCTCTGTCGATCTGTCACACCCGCCGTGAACCCTATACCTTCATCAGATAAACAGACTTATCCGTAGTCGAAATCAGTGTGCCAAGAACGGTATAACAATCGGTATGAAACGCGTCAGACAACATTTGACCCAATGATAGGTTGTATTGGCAAACTAGATCGTTTTAACGACCATAGAACTTGCAAAATGCTGATTTTAAACGAGACTGCTGAAACTCTTGTACCATCAACTTGTTTGTCAATAGCTTGCCTCGATTTAAAAACTGACCATGCACAGAACAAGCTCTTGTGTATCAAACCAATTGAGAAATATAAACAGCATATGCAGGTGATAATGAAATATTGCTCGGTGTTGTCTTTTATTTCGAGTTCACAGGGATATATCGAATCGACACATGAATGAAAATTATCATTGTTAATAGATAAAACATCGTCGATATATCTAAATGTCGAACTGAAGGCCACAGCAAGATATTTTTTCTTAGTTGGTTGTATGTTTATTGTTTTATGTCCCGCTGGAATATGTTTCACTCATATGGAGACGTCGCCATTGCCGGGGAAGGGCTGCAAAATTTAGTCCAATGCTCGGCGCTTACAGCCTTTGAGCAGGGAGGGATCTTAACATCAATAATTAATCATTACCTCAAGTGAGGAAGAGAAATTCTTCAGCCCTGGCACCTGATCCCACCTCTGGTATGTCCAGGGATCCGTATTTGCCCTGTTCTTGGTTTTTGTGTTCTTTATGGAATTCATCAGATTGATCACTGTTACTTATCTTTGCCTTTCATGTAACGACTACCGGATGCCAAATAATTCAAAACCAGAAAATGACCGTCGTATGATAACAAGAATTATTATACCTCAGTAGGAGGATTCTATGTAACGCATAATCTGATTGATCTACACAGTCACGTGCCAGGGATGACAAAACTTCATATCTCCCTCTCAAACCAATCGTAACTACTCGGCTATTTCCGTAACCGCAAATGAACCTCGTATGTGGATCGACGCCATCAAAGTTGGTTGCTACGTGTACGTAAACGTAACTTTGACGTCACAGTCGTACGTTACACTATGAAACGTGAACTTTCAAATGCATCTAAGATATTATACACATCTAAGGTATTGTACCACTATCAATTTCCACTTACATGGTATGTATTAGAGTGAATAAGACGTTAATGATACCAAAACTGAATCTGTGGTGAAAATATAAATAACATATTATTCAGGGATTCGCTTTGTTTCGGTATAATAAACAATTTATTGCATGGCTGTTCGGGAGATATGAAGATTTATTCACCCAAGAAAAATCATATTCCCCTTGGGTGTTGCCCTCGGGAAATATGATTTTTTGGGGGGTGAATAAATATCTCCCTCACTATCATGCAATAAATGTATAATGATCGGACTGGTCAATTTAGTCTGTGTGTGCGTTTGTGTCTGTTTGTGTGTGAAATATCAAATTGTCAATCCTTTAGGTTATATGGCCTTACGGACTTAGAATTTTTAAGGGGGGGGGGGGGGGATCAACGACCTAAAGAAATACATTTCTTCGAACACGAAATAGACACATACACCAAGTTAATCCTTCGATGATGAAATATTTTACGGTTTAATCTGACGCGTTATACGAGAATACAATAGTAGTTATAAACATATCGCTCAAAATCACAGACCAAAAAGCATAAAAGTCTATAGCATCCGCGACATCGGTCCATTCTATAGCAGGCGGCAATTCGTTTCCGGGCGGTTCAGTTTCACCGACTTTGTCCTCAGTCCCTTGGACATCTATTACTTTTACCCTGTACTCTTTCTACATACTGTAGAACACGACTCTTTATCCAGAAATCCTCGTAAACGTCGTTCTGTCCTCACCAGAGCAAGGAATAATTTACCTATCTATATTCGGCTTACGGTGACGTAGGCGAAGCTGTAATGACGTAATGTAAATTATTATAACACCAATGATCAGTTTAATGATAAGGTATATGCCTATGTTACATACGTTGTCCGAGTTGATCGGAAGTTCTGCACTGACAAGTGTGAGAAATACGACGAAGGTGAGAAACATCGTTACAGCATAACCCATTTTTTCTCCTGAATCGGTGGGGATGATAAACACAGCAGGACTGAGAATACCCAACAGAATGACTGGCATGAATATGTTTAAAATGTAATACATGGATTTCCGTCGGAGATTGATTATGAAAACAACATCTGTTGCACTACTTGTCACGTCATATGTTGCATCTGTTGACGTCACTTCCCATACGTTATTTGGGACAAATTCGTAAAATCCGACTTTATCAGCTGAGACTGTGGGGTTGATTTCCCATCGGCTATAACTCCACGTTTTGAAGATGATTTTACACGTCTGCCTGTCAAACGGATAGAAGGAAACATCCATATTACATTTTGTTTCAAAGACCATGTATGGATACCAGTGTACTGTCCCGTCGTTTTCAACAGTGACGTAATAAAAATTTCCACCCAGAGGTTTAAAGTCGGTGAATCCATTCTTTAGCACAAGGTCTGGCATCCAAAGATCATTCTACAACAGATAGAAAACATAAAAGAATTGTTTGCATGTTAGTTTATGTCGCTATCGAGAATCGATCATTTATTTTGAGGCGGGGGGTGTTCATGCAGACTTTTCACCAGCTGTACGTGAAATACCACAATTTTTGACCTATGCATAACACAGTTAGGGTTCTTTATTGTGCCAACACCTACCGTGACATGAAGCGTAAGTGTCACCAATCGTATTCGATACTTTCTCTTTTCATGTCGAGTGTTTGGTGAAATCACTTCTTAGTTTTGACTCGTACGATATGCAGGGATTACAGATCGAAACTGAACCTCCTTTTTGCAAATTGAGCACCCTAACTACTGCGAGCTATGAATAGATAGGTATAGGTAGATAGTTACAGAAAAGGGGATTACCTGATTGAACTGAATCCAATATATTCCTGTTGTTGCGCTGTCCCATGTTATCATCGCGTCTTTCCACTTGACGTACAAATACCCAGTGGTGCTCATCTTTTGCTCGGCGTCACTGACTTCATTGATGCTGATTATCCATAGACTGGCCTCCATTTGTAGACTTTGTCCCAGGTCACGGATTGGCCGGATTTTGTTGGAGTAATTGGCGAGGAGGGATTCAGACAAAGTTGTGTAGTCCTCGATACTGTATGAGAGATGAGTTGCTCTAACCGAAGAACTGACCAACATCATCAGAATTAGGATCACGGGCAACATTCTGTCCACTCCAAAAAAAGATGAGACCTGTCAGAAAATGTATCGTCGACTCTCGGAGAATGTTTCACTAACCATAATACACTTTGTATACATTTGTACTTTTATCAATTTTGAATATAAATTATCCTTGAGTGAACAATGTTCGTTGGTAGACCTCCAAAAAAATTTAGGCCTGTTAGAAAATGTATCGTCGACTATCAGAGAGTGTTTCACTAACCATAACACACTTTGTATACATTTGTACTTTTATTAATTTTGAATATTAATTATCCTTGAGTGAACAATGTTCGTTGGTAGACCTTGGTGTATTCATTCATTTAATGACATAACCCACATGATTTAGAATACAAGCTTGCCTATAACACGGGCAAAGTATAAACCGATTTTAGTCACTTGAAAGGAGAAAGCTAAACGTTGCTTTGTCTAATATTTTGTAAGAGTCACGACTTAGTTAATCCTTTAAGACGGTGCAATTTCATAATTAATCTGATTGAAGTAAAGTTCAGTTAGATCACGTAAAAATGTGAAAAGGGGGTTGGTCGAAATATTTCAATATTACAGGAATGAATACTAGTGTTATACATGTATCTATAGAGTGTCAAATGTTTTTCCTCCTTGACATCTGGTCCCACTTATTGTATATCCAGGGGTCCGTATTTGCTCAATTCTTAGTTTTGTATTCCTTTAACAAGTTATGAGATTGAACACTGTTCGTTATCTTCACCTTTCAGCTATGAATCACTCCAAGGGAGGCAATTGAAATAATAAAATCTTAAAATATTCTTGTTTGTTGGTCAGCTGTTGGTTGGTTGTATATTGTTTAACGTCCCTCTCGAGAATTTTTCGCTCATATGGAGATGTCACCGGATAAGGGTCGCCTCTCACGACAAGCAAAGGGCACTGAGGACCTTGGGACGTTTATGTAGCCCAACAAGTCTTCCGTGGAGCCTGAACGAAATATGCACAATTACTTCTTTTGAAGATAATCTATCTCTAGTTTACTGCTTTTTGTGGCCGATGCATGTGGCCACATGGAATTTTCTCCTAAAAAGTAGAAAAAGTGAAGAAAATCGTCCATATTCCGGATTCCGGATAGGTTTGAATAGTGCTAAACATTACAAGAGACCTAGATCCGCCGATATCTTTGTATATATAAATACTAGGGATCATGAACTTCATATATATCAATGATTTGTATTGATAATTGTTCTTCATTTTTTGAAGTATTTTACCTAGTTATGATTACAAACGTACCTAGCTCTTTCTATGGTTAAGACTTGTTCAATCCATTGCTTACCTTAAACACAAACTTCAATCCTTTTGTAAGCCAGACTGACTTGTTTCATACCGATTGTTTGGCCGTTTATGGTACTCTGGTTTTGATTACGGAATACTCTGTTTACCTGATCAAGATAAAGGGCTCATGGAAGGTGTGACCGGTATGGAATTTATTGTACAGAGGGGCGTGGCATTCGAGTCGCGCAGCGACGAGACTGTCACGCCCCTCTGTACAGTAAATTTCATACAAACGAAAGAAGGCACTGTAAATGTCTTGTGTCATGAATATTCATAACATCATTGCAAATATTGCACGAATGTGACGTCATAAGTTTTGGGTTGATAAAAGATTCGACATGGAGATAGGTGACACTAACATTTTTAGATTTTCAAAATGATTTGGATAACATTACGTTATCTCGAGTATGCACATGAATGGTATTAATGGAAAATGAAAAAAACGCGGATGAGGGATTAGGCATAAGCACATGTATACATGTCGCAGACTTTTGCTACATATAACACACGCTTTTGTAGTTGAGAATCACTACCATTGTAGTACAGAATCTATTGTGTGAGTGGCGGATTGAGACACACACACACACCTTCCACGACAAGGCATTACTGCATGGCTTATATAGATGATAAGATAAGGTTGAAAACATTCAAACCTGCACAGAACATACTGAAATCAGAAACAATGCGGATAAAACCCCAGATTTGGCACCCAAAATGGCTAAGTATTTTGGCTAATACATCCTCCGTTTTTCAGAAATTCTGGATCCACCACTGTGTGTTAATTGAACACATAAATTGTGCTGCATTTCTTATGTTTTCCTCATTGATTAATGTTACAAAATTGTCGATCTAATTAAAATTAATTGTTGTTATCTAATTAAAATTGATTGTTGTTATCTAGCTATGTCCATAGTGTGGAAGGTACTGCACAGCTAAGCTCCGTCCCCTGGAAGTTATCGTACGCCGGATTTCTGTCAAAAGCCTTCTGTCTGATTTAAGGTATGGTTAAGATCAAAGGAAAAAGCACTTCACCATAATACAATAGATTGCACAACTTTACTCTTTTCAATACTTGTTCTGCACGTGCATTTTCCCGTAAAACAGCGAAAATCACGGATTTAATATCGACGTATACTATATGGCCATATATGAGTCTTTTTATAAATATTTATTTATATTCATTCATTCGATCATTTACTATAAGGGTCCTTATTTAAAAAAAAAAAAAGGTGACTGTCATGAAGTGCCACTTTTTCAAAAATAAAATATTTACAACCACAAAGAATTTATCATATTCAGGATTCAGCATATCACGTTATCAGTTTTTTAATTGTGCCAACAGTACATCAAATAGTGAAAATATTATTTTTCAACCATCTGAAAAGAAAACTGTCTTTGATTTAAAAAAAAAAAAATTGTAATTTTCATTAATATTTATTGTTTATGCATTATATTTTCTTAAAAAGTCAAATTTTTATACGTTTTTCGTAATTTCAAATATAAAACAGAAATTCAGCAGTGCTTATTTTTCTTATGTTTCCACGTGAAGTGTGTAAATGAGAAATTTGCGCCTGTCTTATGGCCTTATATTGCACACTGAAAAAACATTCCCAATTTTTTACTGAATGTTTATGGGAAACTTGTGTACATATCACATAATATTAAACAAGCCTAACATGAAAAAAATTGAAATTTCCTGAAAAAATCACTAAAAAGGGATGTTACACAAGGGACAATTTTGTTAGTCCAAAGACAGAAACGTTACATCCAGGACAACTTTCATCGAAAGAAAAAGATGTCTTAGCTTATTTTAAGAAAGAAAGAAGTGTATATTTTGACAGTTATAACTTATGTATGCATAGACTGAACAGTAGTCATTATTAAGCTGCATAAGTTTGCCCCAAAGTTCAACCGACATGCACAATTCAGTTTCCATATGTTTCACGAAAGACAATTACATTACGCCATGGACTTTATCCTGTCGTGAGAATCTAAATCTTATAAGGTTTTCATTCATTTGGACAATTTGAAAGCATGTCAACGCACTGAAAATGGCAAAATGAACATTATTGCATAAGCATTACACAAGTAACTGGCATTCTCTGTAAGTGCTGGTGTAAAATCCATGTTTGTTACACAATTACCATGGTCACTGTTCTGTTTATGAGGTATGATTTAGCATTTCATTGGATGCTAGAAAACATTATTACATTATCTTTCCTGTAACCTGTGAAAGCAAATTGAAGTGCACAATTATTTATCTTATGAATATATTTCAAATGTCAATTAAATTGATTTGGAGGAGGTAATGAAATATTGTTTTACTGCAGATTAATTCACAAGAATTGATTCTGAGGTTTATTGATATTATAGGATCTTACGGAGGCATATTAGGGCCGCAGCAGTATCTTTTTTTAGTTTGTTATAACAAATTAATAATTTGTTATGACAGATTAATAATTTGTTATAACAGATTATTAATTTGTTATAACAAATTACTATCTGTTATAACAAGTTACTAATTTGTTAAATCAAAGTACTGAAAGTACTGAGAATCGCTAGGCTTGGCTTGTAATGATGCTATATTTCATTTTCTCAAACAAATTCTTAATTATGCCTAGAACTGGTATTATATAAATGTATCCAATCCATGGTAGCCTAAGTGAGAATTAAGCTCCTTTTCGCATCCACTGTACATTATGAATATCTATATATGTTATATAATATTATTTAACAATAACTCCTTTATATGACCTAGAAACCCATTATTTGAGGTACCCTGCCTCGAGTAGCGTAGCGCAGGGTAAACGATGAACTCTTCTGTGTACAATTAAAATACCTTGAGCTATGTTGTTTTTTTTTTCTGTTTGCTTCTGTGAAATATTGAAATAAAATTTCTAAATTTAACAATATTATCACAGCCAATACTTTTCCCTGTTTCTAATTATACACAATAATGTACTATATATTATTATTTTCTCTAATATTAATTGACACATGTAATGATTTTGTAATTACTGTGCTATAGATGTGTCCAATGACACTCTAGGCAAGGATTAAAATGGAGTACTTGATAATAAAAGAAAGAAAATTACGCTTAGATCTACATAATTTTGAATGCTTTTCAAATGATTCCAAACAAATATTGTGATTTTCTTTAATTTTCATATAAAACTTCATTCTTCTCAATTTACTTGAAGAAAGAAAAAAATACCCAAATTTGATATTGGTTTTGTAGGATAATTGTATCAAATTTGAAAATCACATAACGTTATCTCTAAATTAAAAGTTAGGGTTTAAATATGTTTATTTAATATTATGATATAATGCCAGTAAAATTGCTATTCCAGAACACACTTTGATCGAAAGTGCAATACACAACAACGCCCACAGGCCTCATCACTGTTTTCATTTTCTTATCAATACAATGAATACATGTATGATGTATGATAATTTGATATATCAACAGCGGTAGAATCATTTCATGCACAGTCAACAGTTGATATTGTTAATTCATACGAATCACAGGTAGGATATTTGATCCGATGAAAACAGCAAAAACAAAACGCGGAACGGAAAACGAAACAGAACAAAAAACGGATCGGGATTTTCAAAATATACAAATCATATAGTTTTCTTAACGAAATATAACAGAGGTAGATTTTGTCTTTATACATGCATCAATGAATATCAATGCACATTGATTTATATTAATGATTGATTGATTGAATATTATTTTACGTCCCTCTCGAGAATATTTCACTCATATGGAGATGTCACCACTGCCGGTGAAGGGCTGCAAAGTTTAGGCCTATGCTCGGCGCTAATGACCATTGAGCAGGGAGGGATCTTTATCGTGCCACATCTGCTGCGACACGGGACATCGGTTTTTGCGGTCTCATCCGAAGGACCAGGGCCGTAAATTAACCTTCAATTTGGAGGAGGCAGGAAATTAGGCGGGGGTCTGGGGGCCGCCCAGGCCCCCAGACGCTGAGCACATTTTGTGCACACTGAACACGTTTCGTGCAAAATCCTTGATTCTAGGGCCTTCTAAGATGTTACTTGACTAACTCATTCTAAAAGAAAGATTTGGAATGCTTTTTAATGGAGGTATCATGTTCTTAGTTATTGGAAACAACATAAATTCTAATGAACTTTAAATTTTAATTTTTTTTGGCTCAAAAGTTGGAGGAGGCAGCTGACTCCTCCGCCTCCATGTAATTTACGGCCCTGAGGACCGTCGCATTTAGTCGCCTCTTACAATAAGCAAGGGGGTACTGAGGACCTATTCTAACCCGGATCCCCACGGGATGATTTGTATTAATGAAAATATGATATTATTCTACAAAATGTATTAAAATTTCCTGTGCCACAACACTGATAACAGAGAGTGCATACCTTCCAAACATTCAGCAATTAGCGCATTGTATATAATTCGAAATTTTACAAACAAAAAAGCATTGTGAGCATCAAATACTACTGTATTAAGAAATAAATTACAAAAAATGCACTAGCCAGCAATTCTACGTTTTAATGAGGAATATCTAGCACGTATATAAGATAATACTTAATCACAGTTATTATCCACATCATGCTTCAATCTGTCTTCAGGAAAAAATGGAGGTCTGGGTAGTTAAACCTTGAACTCATTTCAAAGAACAGCTGACACGTTTCAAAAAGACACTACCGTCAAGGGCCAAAAGGAGGCTTATCTTTTCTGTCCTCATACAATTTCGCGATCATACAAAGGTGATATTAATCTAGTCAAAATGGATGAATAGAAATGACAAATGCAGCGAAGTCTTATGATTTCTTAAAAGGCAAACTTGAAATATTGTGTGCGTTCTACATGCTTTTATATTTTTAAAGAATTTTTTTTCCAATTTAATATCTAACATTCTAATATTTGAAAGAAATATAACGATATATGACGCAGTCACCAGTGCGTATATCCATTTGAACAAAATTTCCAAATTACTCACAACACTCAGTTACTAGTATTAACAAATGTCAGTAGTTCGTTCATGGATCGGTTCGATTTTTTTCCGTTTCTTACTATTGTTCTTTTCCATTTCAAGGAGGGTGGGTGGGGTGAAAAACTCATTATGTATGTAGCTGCTCACTAATACATGTACCTCTGTCAACGCTGAATTGCAAGACTATTGGAAACCGTTAATTAAATTCTTATAAAGGCAACCAATGATTGTTTTTGTACGGAAGATTAATGGGGATTTCAAATAATATATGCAGCTAAGATTTTTTTTTTAGATCGGGCAAATACATTAATTTCATCAAAATCAAAATTTCAGGAATTTCTTTACAAGCGGTAAAAACATTTCTTTTTAAAAATATTCTGCACCATACATGTAAATTGATTAAGTTTATGCCGCGTCCACACGAATACGCATTAAAATTTCCGTGTGAACGCGGTTCAGATTTTTAAAATTCGCATTAACTGGTAAACGTTTAATTTCTGCTGTCCTTGTTCGTAATTATACAATATTGAATAAGCCTTTTGATTAATATCAACTATGCATACAGTAGTTTACGTTCCGTTCCAATTCACTGCGTCGGTATTTTAACAGAAGGGCGTGAGAAGGGCATTTTCAATGTCTACTCAGAGTTATTGTTCCTTACACTATTTGTTCTGAATACTTTATAAATTTGCCGATAGGTGTCGTTGATTGGAAGACTTTTGACTACACTCCTAATAATCGCTGGCGCGTGCGTGGCCAGCGATTAAAAAGATACTGCTGCTCAAGGCCCCAATATGCTTCCGTAGAATCTGCTATCGACTTATAGCTTAAATATAATTAATTCTAAAATGTTTGGGGTTGTTTTTGTTTTTGTTTATATATATATATATATATATATATATATATATATATATATATATATATATATAAATTTCTGGTGGCCACCAAAACTCGCACGAAAAAATTCTCACTAAGCACCAACTGGCTTCCGTATGATTTCACCTTACTTCGGTTATTTCCGTCATCGTACGGAAATTATCGAAAATCGCATTCATATTCAAAGCCCGAGGAGTTCCGAAATTGTCATTTGGTGAAATGAGAAGGTAGAGGAAAGACGAAGAAGAAAGCTCGGAAAACAATCGCGATGAATCGGTCGTAAAAAATTGCAATCTGGGTTGTTCTTTTGAATTATTGGAATTATAGACCTCTGAAATTAGAAAAATGTATAGCCAAGAGGAAGGTATTACACTTTAAAACTGTTTTTAAAGCTTTAGTACCCCTGTGTTGTTATAAATGCTGACTTCCGGTGTAAGCGAAAATACCGCGTCAGTTCCAATAAAATTGATATCATGATTATTTGTAATAATTTGGAACCATCTTTTTGCAGATTGTGGATATTTGATTAAACTACACTTTTCAATCTTGGGGCACAGTTACAATTTGGTCGTTATTGCGCGGTATTTAATTATTCTAGAAATGTATGATGTTGAAGGCTGGAAATCGATTTGGTTAGGGACTGCATCAGTGCATGCCCAGAAACATCGTCTAATACGCATGGCTGGGAAGACGAGGTCAGCAGTGGGTATCCGACGATGGTCCAGAAATAGCTTTGAATTTTTTGAAGAAAAATAAAGGAAAAATTTCTATTTACATTCAGACAAATGGTTACATCTGATTGGTTTTTGTGGTTGGTTGTTTGTTCTCAGTCAATTTAGGCTTAGTACACATTCATTTACCAAGCATCATTTAAATCTGACAAAGGAATTTTGGACATGAGGCATGGTGGGTTGAACCTTTAAGTTAATAACAAAGTTATGATGGCAGTTTCAAACACCAGGTGTATTGCAATTGTTTGTTTATTATCAGAGGAACTTATTTATATATCACAAAAAATTGTTCATTTCATTACAAGGAGTACAACAATGAGTGGAAAACTTGTATTATATCGAATTCTGATGCTTTATTTATTTAATCAGGATTTCAAACATCCCTAGGGCTAGGAATATGCTCTCCTCAACCAGGGACCTATATACAGTTAGTATATAGGTCCCTGCCTCAACATAGAAAAGAACAAAACATACAATTCAATAGACATACATATTTCACAGTTACAACTGCAATGGTGAAATCCTTTATGAATTTTGAACGTTTAACATATTAATAAATATTTCTGCAGATATGATATATGAAACGGAGGATGATGGAGATGAAATCACCGCAGATCTCTGGCAGGAGGCGTGCTGGATCGTCATCAGTTCATACTTTGATGAGAAGGGTCTGGTACGACAACAGCTAGACTCATTTGATGAGTTTATCCAGATGTCTGTACAGAGAATAGTGGAAGATTCTCCTCAGATTGACCTACAGGCAGAAGCACAGCACACCACGGGAGTCGTGGAGACGCCGGTAAGGAAGGGGAGAGGAATTTCTGTAAATATAAAGTTTGAGCTGATGATGGGAGACCATTATCAGATAAATACTCAAGAAAAAATCCCCTGAATAAGTCTTAAAGAATGATAGCAAAAGTACTGGCGGATCCTATGACTGACAGTAATTGGATTTTTGGCAGTCCCTATGGCAATGTGAGGTCCGACGGTTTTCAAGAACTCTTGTACATCTTGGTGCATTAAAAATACTTTTTATTAGATTCCATCTCCTGGATATCATTACGTCATCGTGGTCATAAATTTTTTAATGAAGTAAAATAACTTGTAGCCAAAAAAATGGACAGAAGTAATATACATGTATATCTAAAGGAAGAACGATGAAATATGCTTAGTGTAACAAAGAAATATGTGTAATGATTAGTGATGTACCGATTACCGCCGACTTTTGATTGTCAGTCGCTATAACTGAAACAATATGAATAATCGATTATCATTTCAAAAATCACCAACGTCGATATTTTTTATATACAATGTAACATGAATATTCCTTCCGCGACTTAACTAAAATCAAATCATCGGATAAGATTGAATATTGTTTTAACATCCCTCTTGAGAATCTTTCACTCATTGGAGACGTCACCATTGCTGGTGAGGGGCAACAAAATTTAGGCCTATGCTCGGCGCTTACAGTCTTTGAGCAGCAGGGTCCCAACTTCGACTGAATACCTTAGGGGCCAAGTGGGCCCCTGAATAAGAAATACTGTTAGCCCACATGAAATTTCAGTAGCCCAAACATATCATGAAATTGAATACCATGGTTTCTTTACAAGAAAAAAGAAATATCAGGTCACGTTGCAATTTATTTAAAAAATAAAATATCAATATTTAAATTCTGTTTTCTTCTCCGTAATTCTTTCGAATATCTCTCTCTCATTTCCACTCTCAATCCGTCAACATAACAAAAATATCAGAGTTCATGGACTTTATTATCTTCGCGGCGTCTGACTTTAACACACGTTTCTTCCGACTTTTTATGTGATTTCAAAATTTCTCAGTTTTACGATGCTGTCAAGTTTATAACTTGGGCAAGCTGTCACAACGATTGGACCTTTCGTGTCATGTTTTGTACACACATCACGTCATCCCCTTTTCGCCGTCATCGAACCATATTCTCCCCTTCTTTCCATTTTGGTAAAAGCAGACGTTTTCTTTTCGTTTGAAGTAACCCTAGCGTTGTTCAACTTCTGGTTTAAGTACATTTTTGGAAGATTTGATACCACAGGAATGTCTCGCCAAGTGGCAAAACCTCAACCGGTAATTGAACTTCAATTATAATAGGACTCGGATCGGTCAGAAAGAAAAATGTTGATCGGACAATTACGGTCGCCAAGTGGGCGATGAGAACGGAAATTTTGGGTGCCCACAAGCAAAGTTTAGTCGCCAATGCGAGTGGGCGAGCGGTAATTTGGAACCCTGGAGCAGGGAGGAATCTTTATCTTGCCACACCTGCTGTGACATGGGGCCTCGAATTTTGCCTCTTACAACAAACAGGGGTTACTGAGGCTCTATTCTAAACTGATCCCATAAGAACAACAAAAGTTGAGAGATCCCTATCCCAGAAAAACAAAATCGAAAATACGGGATTATTAACTTCAAATTTCTAATGATTTTAGACGTCTCCATATGAGTGAGAGATGTTAAACAAGATACAATCAATCTTACAATTTTATTCTTATTAACTTCATAATAAGTGTAGAAAATAGAGTAAAATTTAATATTTTGAAATGAATTAGGGCTGAAATGATACACCCTCTTCATGATACAATACATATTGCAATACTTATGCAGCGATTCAATACTTTCAATACGATACAATTTATAGAAGAAACAATAATAACATTGAAGAGAAATGTAATTACAATGTACCAAGATTCACAATCATAATTTTAAAAGCAAAATGTTTCCAAACAGTAAGATGCCAGTTGGATCTGTAGTTTGATCAGATAAAGTTCATAATTTTTTTTGTCAGGCTCAAGACTGAACGTTATTTGACACTATTTTGTCCCTCATGCTGAGGTTAATAATAAGTACAAACCCATGGATTTTGTATTTGTAATAAATGTATCGAACCGAAAATCGAGGCAGTGAATCGAACATTGAATCGAGTGTTTATATTGAACAGTATCGATTTTTCGGTGAATCGTTTCAGCCCTAAAATGAATAAAATTCGATTATTTTTCGATTAATGAATCATAAAGGTGCATCCAATTAATCCGATCATTGATTTTTAATTTTTTTTTTCCTGATTACCCATCATTAGTAATGATTGATATAGATGAATACCAGTGGTAAAACCTATGCTTGTTTTAAATCTCAAGTTCATGCATCATTAGTAGCCATGGTATTTATTATATTTGTAAACAGACTATCAATTGATTATGATAAGGGCTGTTCCAGAAATGATCAAATGGGGGGGTCGGGCAGCAAATGATATTTTTTTGTGTGGGTGGTCGTATTTTTTCATATTTTAATTGGTCTGTGGTTGGACTGTTAAAAAAATATTTATTATGGGTAGTGGGTAGTTTCTATTGTTTTATTTTGTGCCACGTGGGTGTTGATTTTTAGAATATTTTTATTGTCGCTCTTGTCGTGTTGGTTACAAAACGTCGGAGGGAAAATTGAAAACGTGCTTTCGAAATGCTGCTTTCGAAATCGGAAATCGGAAGTAACATAGAACTATTCGAGTTGTCGCTCTTTGCAGCGCATAACTTTCCATTACGGCACTCTTCAAATTAGAGGCGCGTTTAGTAGGATCCCTTTGGACGTGATGGCGGCGAACTCTGTTCTGTAGATTATTACAGTTTACAGTGCATCGATTTTGGGAATATTTTGAAACCAATAGGTATTCCGTTTTCTAATAAAAATAGGCAAACCTTAGTTGATTTATACAAGGGTACCGATGCGTTATATTTATCAGTCGGTGTGATGATGATATAGAGGCCTCCGGGCGCGGGCTCCATTAGAAGACGAACGATTCGTGGAAAAACATATCCATACCCATTTCATGATAATAGCATCGTTTGGACTCCCAATCTTTCCAACATTCCCACCATAGATGCCTTTGATTGTTGATGTGACATCGTTTCTTCAGAACTACTGTGATACAATGTCGCACAGGCATTACCGCGTCATCGACTAGAATGTTTGTCCCGAAAACCTTGCGAGATTTGTACCGTTTTCATTTTTAAAAATATTTTTGTGGTGGGTCTGGTTAGTTGTTTTTTTATTATTAGATGGGTCATTGTAAAATGAGTTTATTAATTTGATGGGTCATGGGGTAATTTTTTATTTTTTTTTTATGGGTGTTGGTATATACAAAAGGTGCCTCCCGACCCCCCCATGTATTTATTTCTGGAATAGCCCTAAGCAGTTTACTGTGTTGTTCGTGAGAGGAGTGAATGCATTACAATTATAAATGCATTAAATGATCACAGTGTGGTTTATATTTTCTGTTGTAGCCACGATACCTGCTGAAATTTGAACAGATTTACCTTTCAAAGCCCACTCATTGGGAGAAAGACGGAGCTCCGAGTCCTATGATGCCAAACGAAGCCAGACTCCGAAATCTTACGTAAGTTGGAGAAGGTTACAGAATTAAATTTTCCATGAGTTTGGGATCAGGTTACAGTAATTAATATCTTAAGAAGTCAGGAGAAAGGGTACCATTAAAATATCTTGTGTAAATTAGTGAGGGGACTGTCACACAAATATTACTTATTCAGCAGGGCTTGAAACTAACTTTCTATGTATAAAATTCCATATGTGTATATTCCAAAACGATGCTTTAGAAAATTATCCAGTCCCATTGGACTGACTAAAACAATTGTATGTCAGTCTGCCAGACCAGTCACAGACTGACAGGCAATTTCTACCCCTCTATACAACGAATACTAAAATTTAGACCACAACTTCACATTCTCATAATATGAGTTCCCCGACTAAATTTTAACCGAAAAGTAAAGAATCACTCCAATTCAAGAAATAGGCAAGTGGTATAAAGGAAACCTTTGGTTCTTTGAGATGTGAGATGTTTTACAAAACAAATGCTTAAAATTTTGGAAACTTTGTGAAAATGCACATTTTTCTTCAGATACTCGGCACCACTCTATGTAGATATCACCAAAACTGTTGTCAAAGAGGGAGAAGATCCCGTGGAAACCCAGCATCAAAAGACGTTCATCGGCAAAATACCCATCATGCTTCGCTCTACCTACTGTCTCCTGAACAACCTAGTGGACCGTGACTTGACAGAATTGAACGAGTGCCCACTAGACCCTGGGGGGTACTTCATCATCAATGGTTCGGAGAAAGTTCTGATTGCTCAGGAGAAAATGGCCACAAACACAGGTTCTTATATGGATCAGATGAATTCATGTTACGGGAATTATGTACTGAAACTTTGTACATGCAAAATTAAAAGATATTTCAAAAAGTAATTTTTGATATAGAAATTTAGGTCTTTATGTTCTTTCTTAGTGTGGATAAGAGACACTATAAGATGAAAAGCTGTGTTATTTAAGTGATATTCAATGCCAACTTTTGTGTTGAGACAGACTTAAGAAAATCAAGTGCATGTGTATTCTTGTATTGGACTTTGTTTGGTGAATAAAAAATAATGAAGTGTTCTTGAAGAACACTTTATGAAGAATATTAGATGAAAGATATATGATTGAATGATAAACAATATGTTCCTGAAACACTACCATTCTCTTTGCAGTGTATGTCTTCCAACAAAAGGACTCGAAGTATGCCTTCAAGACAGAAATCCGATCGTGTCTAGAGCATTCCTCTCGCCCCACCAGTACGCTGTGGGTCAACATGATGGCAAGAGGGGGTGGGGTAAGTATACCTACGAGTGATAAAGCAGGTTATTAACTGATACAGGGATAGAGTGAGTCTAGTCACACTTCCCAGTGAGCTACATCGTCTTCTGACAACTGTCATTTCATTCTCTGCTTCTATTTGCATACCCTGCCAAAAAGTTAAAACAGATTTAGGCTGTTATCCAAATTGTGCATATTTTATTGTAAGAAAGGTGGGTGGGGGGAGGTTAGAAGAAAAGTTTATTACTTTGTATAAGATCCTCAATGAGTAACCAAACTCAGATACATGTACTTACTCATTTAATAAATTGATATTTTAACTAGATTTGTCTGACATCTGTACCAGTTGTTGTTAGAGATGTACGTTAACAAAGCTGACACAGTATTTAAAACCATTTGAGGAATGCGGGGAAACTCACCACATCGATTACAACTAGGTGTGTAATTTCCTGTTTATTTTCAGGGTGCCAAGAAAAGTGCCATAGGACAGAGGATTATAGGAATTTTACCATACATTAAACAGGAGATCCCTATCATCATAGTGTTCCGAGCCCTTGGCTTCGTGTCGGATCGAGACATCCTGGAGCACATCATATATGATTTTGATGACCCAGAAATGATGGAAATGGTATTAAATTAGTTTGTATTGGATGGCATAAAATTTAGTTATGTTCAGAAAATGCTGAAGGTGATAGCTATTGCAGTATTTAGTTATCCTTCTACCCTGTGTATCATTAGTTAAGACTTGTAGAAGCTGAAAGCAATTCCTTGGTATTTACAGGTCAAACCATCCTTGGACGAGGCTTTCGTGATCCAAGAACAAAACGTGGCCCTTAATTTTATAGGTTCCAGAGGGGCTAGACCTGGAGTGACAAAAGAAAAGCGAATCAAGTACGCAAGGGAAATCCTACAGAAGGAGATGCTGCCCCACGTCGGCGTCAGCGACTTCTGCGAGACAAAGAAAGCGTATTTCCTCGGGTAAGAAAAACTTGCTAGGGAGTTGATATCAAGAAGGCATATAACATATTCCTTAGGTATAAAGGAGCATTTACTGGGGTGTCCAGACCAAAATCTTGTGTTTTCAAGATTGATCTGTAATTATGATAGATTGAAATTTGAAGATGCACATATTTTTGATATATGTATGAGATATTCTTTTTGGTTAAAATTATTTTGATGATATCACAATTAGTGTGACTTGTTTGTAGGTACATGGTTCACCGATTGTTACTGGCAGCCATTGGTCGAAGAGAAGTGGATGACAGAGATCACTATGGAAACAAGCGTCTGGATTTGGCAGGTCCTCTTTTGGCCTTTTTGTTCCGAGGGTAAGATTAAGTTCCTTCTTATTCTGAGGGTAAGATTAAGTTTCTTCTTATTCTGAGGGTAAGATTAAGTTCCTTGTTCATCTGCAGGTAAGATTAAGATCCTTCTTGTTCTGAGGATAAGATTAAGTTCATTCTTATTCTGAGAGTAAGATTAAGTTCGTTCTTATTCAGAGGATAAGATTAAGTTCCTTCTTATTCTGAGGGTAAGATTAATTTCCTTTTTGTTCTGAGGATGAGATTAAGTTCATTCTTTTTCTGAGGGTAAGATTAAGTTCCTTTTGTTCCCAGGGTAAGATTAAGTTCCTTCTTGTTCCAAGGGTAAGATTAAGTTCCTTTGCTTAATTTTAAATAAAAAATTTTGTGTGTTGAGAAGGATATTTTTGTTGTTAAGGGTGTAAAAAGGTATGCTTACATGGATTGTCATTAAAAATACCAAAGGTAAATGTGATTTTTTTTAATGATTGGGTCATTACACACCTGTAGATAGCTTATTGTTTCCTCAAGGTCATGTATGCTCTTGTACCAGTTTTTACTACCATGTACGTGTAACAAAAACAAAAGATAAAATCAAAACTACATGAATTGTGTTGGAGCGACTAGTGATTTGTAAGTTATGTTTCTTTATGTCGTGTGTAAATGATTTGTGATATACTTAGTAATTATGCATTTCCATTTGAACTGTATGTTGTAAAGATGTATGCTCACAAATAGGTTTTGTTTCTAGGGTGCTACAGGCATTACGATCCTCTCTTTGTCTACTGTAGGTTGTTCCGGAACCTTATGAAGGAGGTTAGGCTCTATGCCCAGAAGTTCATTGACCGAGGTAAAGACTTCAATCTGGAGTTGGCCATTAAGACCAGGATTATCACAGATGGGCTGAAATATTCCCTCGCCACAGGGAACTGGGGCGACCAGAAGAAAGCTCACCAGGCTAGAGCTGGGGTCTCACAGGTAAAGGGAACAGAAAGGGCCTCAATTAGGGGTCAGACAGGGAGGGGAACTAGAAAAGTCCCACAGGTTACGGGGGACTGGACACTGAAAAGAGAATGTGGCATGAGCCCCTGAATTATCCATCAATTTATGAAAAAGGATACAATCCAAGTCATATAAAAATGTTGTGATGAATTATGTATTTAAGGGATATAGATACAATGAAGTAGACATGGGTTAAAGATATAGAATTAATTTATTGACTTTGTGATGAATTCTTAAACTCTTGATTTCTTTCAGGTGTTGAATAGGTTAACATTTGCCTCCACACTCTCTCACCTTAGACGATTAAACTCGCCTATTGGGCGGGACGGAAAGTTGGCGAGACCTCGTCAGCTTCACAATACGCAGTGGGGAATGATCTGTCCAGCTGAAACACCTGAGGTCAGTCCACAGGAAATCATTTAAACATACCAGTAGTATTCTTACAGCTATTATCTTCTCCATTGATAGATTATTGAATGATATAGATCTCTTAGAGATACGTATCACTATATGTGATCCTTGTTGTGTAAGGTACAGGTGACTTATAGTATAGTAATGGCTCATCCAGTGAAAGACATCGGACCGTCAGACATGACTGATGTGCGGTGCCTCAGGTCCGATGCGTCACTTTTTACACCTGACCGGAATGTCTAAGTGTCCGGTTTTGAGCTTTGCTATTTTGACGCGGTTGATTGATTGAATATTGTTTAACGTCCCTCTTGAGAATATTTCACTCATATGGAGACGTCACCACTCCTGGTGAAGGGCTGCAAAATTTAGGCCTATGCTCGGTGCTTACGGCCTTTGAAGAGGGAGGGATCTTTATCGTGACACGGGACCTTGGTTTTTGCTGTCTCATCTGAAGGACCGCCTAAAGTATTATGCGGGAGTGATCCCCGGTAAAAGAAAAGCTGTTAGGCCTGCTCAAGAGGAGAATAAGGACTATGAGTTGAAACGACCTGCGAGAAGATTCAATATGTACAGATTGGAAAAATGGCCGACCTGTGTGGTCCAGAAAATTTTCGCATAGACTGCTCATATGTCCATATGTTAACTTTATCTTGTCTGGGTCATATCATTCACACTGAGGCGTCAGTTGAGCATCGGGGGGTTTTGTAACTCATTTCTTTCTGTTTATAAGCTTTACCATATTTCAAATACATCCCATTTGGGATGAGCCCCACAGTGACATTAATCTTGTTAAGACAAGCCTAGTTTATATCAGGGTTCTGTATGCTTTCCAACCCATTTTTGTTTGTGTGTTTATGGAAAGTGTTGTATTTTGTGTCTGATCCCATTTTGTTCATACATGTACTTTAGAACAGTACTCAGTGATTTTTTGTTGTTTTTTTTTAAACTATCAACCCTCATTTTGAATTGGGGGGGAAATAGTGACATTTCCCTCAAATTGGGAAAAATCATTCATAGTAAATTAAAATGGTAAAGATGCATAAAATAATGAAATAACAAATGTTTTTGTTTGAGGTTTATTTCAGATCTAATTTAAAATCATAAAATAAATCATTATTTAACATTAGATATGAATGGGAAATTACGCCTTGTATAAATATTATATACTTTTTTAAAGAATTACTGATTTGTCTAATTTCATTAAAAATAATGATTTAACAGCATTTGTACTCATAATGTTGTAAATATTATATTAATAATCAAGTTTCCAGAACGTCTCTCCTGGTTGTATTTTTCGCATTTTAGTGAAACCTTATAGTGTTGGCCATTTCCTGGTATTAGCCTGACCCTACATTTAATGGCGATCAAAATGAAAGTGTCAACAATATTAAGGCTTGATTGCATCTTGAAACTATATACTACACTGCGTATCTGCTTATATGGATGCCTCCATTGTTTTACATATTCTTTACAAAACCCTTTTGCATGTGCAGGGTTGTGGAGAATAAAAGTAAAGAAAAAAACGTATTTACTCTTTGTCAGCAATATATGGTAACTTTTTGTTTAAAATGGCCTATTTTCTTTGATTTGAAATTGGGAAAAACATATACATGATTGGGGGAAAATAGCTAATTTTTGTGAGGGGAAACGGCCGAATATCAGTGGCATTTTGGCCCCAAAAAATCACTGGTACTCTAGGACTAGTGAAGAGCCTGGTCTTGGTGACTTATTCTGTGTATTGCAGGACAGTGCTGTATACATGTTTGTGTGTATTTTAGGGCAGTGCTGTATACATGATTTTTGACCTGGTTTTGTAGTTATTTTAGGGCAGTGCTGTATCTGTTTTTTGACCTGATTTTGTGTGTATTTAGGGCAGTGCTGTAGGACTGGTAAAGAATCTGGCGCTGATGGCCTACATTTCCGTCGGTTCTCAGCCGTCCCCCATCCTGGAATTCTTGGAGGAGTGGAGCATGGAGAACTTGGAGGAGGTGGCGCCCTCTGCTATCCAAGAGTAAGTCAGGAATCCCAAACTGCTGTGTTGGTTGTCATTTTAATTATCATTTGTACCCAATTAATTTGGAAGGACTTCATTTTTTCAGTGCTACAAAAATATTTGTGAATGGCTGTTGGGTTGGAATCCATAGAGATCCAGAACAGCTGATGAACACATTGCGTAAACTTCGGCGTGAAATGGACATTATTGTGTCTGAGGTACAGAGTATTATTGCCAATGAAAATTCACAAAATTTTCTATTTGTAGATATTGGTCAATATATTTACTTTCGCTGTAAAATTCAATCATCTTTCTTAACACAAACAATTATTAAATACACCAATGTTTAGATGTTTTGTATTGAAGTAATAAGAACAGTTACAATGAAATGTGCTAGAGAAAATTTCAAATGATTTCAATGAGCTCAGAAAAAGATAAATTTTATATTACGGTTATAGCATTGTTTTAAAGAGGTGTAACATGAAAGTTTTGATCAATGGAAACTTAAAGGACAAGTATATTAGTGTAAGGTGTTGAAAATTTTAATTTTGATTATTATCAGGTCTCAATGATCCGAGATTTTAATTTTGATTATTATCAGGTCTCAATGATCCGAGATATCAGGGATCGGGAGATTCGAATTTACACAGACGCTGGGCGAATCTGTCGTCCACTGTTAATTGTGGAGAATCAGAAACTCCTGTTGAAGCAGAGTCACATTAAACAACTGAAGCAAAGAGAGTACAATAATTACAGGTGTGTATTCATGTTTGTGTCACCATAGCAACCCAAATTTGTCCTTTGATACATGTTGGATCTTTTTAACTGTAAGAGTTAGTGCCTGTATATACAGTTCTGTCTGTCCATCTGTTGCATAGTTTAACTTATTAAGCTGTTGGTGCATAACTGTGTACCTTTGTAGCTGTTGGTGCATTATTTTGTACTTTTGTAGCTATTGGTGCATTATTTTGTAGCTGTTTTTGCATTATTTTGTACTTTTGTTGCTGTTGGTGCATTATTTTGTAGCTGCTTTTGCATTATTTTGTAGCTATTGGTGCATCATTTTGTAGCTGTTTTTGCATTATTTTGTACTTTTGTAGCTGGCAGGACTTGGTAGCCAGTGGGGTAGTGGAGTACATTGATCCCCTAGAGGAGGAATCCATCATGTTGGCTATGACCCCAGATGACCTCTCAGACAAAGATGTCCAATACTGTTCTACGTACACACACTGTGAGGTCCACCCAGCCATGATCTTAGGAGTCTGTGCCTCCATCATTCCCTTCCCTGATCACAACCAGGTCAGAATCAGTAATTTTGTGTCACTTGATAATGGTTAGGTTAGCCTCTGCAATATTTAATCACTTGATAATGGGGAAGTTACAGTGAGTGAGATGTTGGTTAAGATCATGAAGGTAAAACATACACTGTAAATTGAGAGCGTGCAGCAGTGTGTTCTGTAATCCAAAATTAAGTGTTAAAAAATTCTCAAATTTTATTTGTCTCCACTCTCAAATTCACATGTCTTTAGCTGATGATGAACATATCTTTAGTTGATGGTAAACATATCATTACTTTATATATCTTTACTCTTTGATGAACAAATCTTTAGTTGATAGGGTGTACCAGGGAACACAGATACATTCAATGATCTATAAATCATGCAGTATCATTTACTTTCAGTCCCCCCGTAACACATATCAGTCTGCTATGGGTAAACAAGCCATGGGGGTGTACATCACAAACTTTCATGTCAGAATGGACACCCTGGCCCATGGTCTCCTGTATCCTCAGAAACCACTGGTCACCACCAGATCCATGGAGTACCTGCGATTCCGAGAGCTGCCAGCAGGTACATGTAACCTTTAGATTAATTAGTACTACGAAACATGAAAACAAAAACTCTTCATTACCTGCGATTCCGAGAGCTGCCAGTAGGTACATGTGCAGCGTTGGGGTTTTTTTCCTACCCACTGGTACTGGTACCGGTACCCGTTCAATTGAGAAAAATAGCATCAAAATCTGAACAAATTGGGAATTTTCTCCAATATATTGGCAAATGATTTCAACTAAAAGAAATGAAAAAAAAGAGAACAAAACAAGAAGTATTCATCTCTTTAAAAACTTTTTTACGGTAATATTTGCTGTTGTGAGACATAAGGAATCGTTGTAGGCTCGTTTTAGAATCGTCGTAGCACTACAAAACACGCACATTGCCATGATATGTACTTTCGATTTAATACCGGAAGTTAACATTTTAGTTAACTCGTACACCATTTCAGACTTAAGTAAATTAAGATGTCAGCAGTCTATTTTTTGGCAAGTGAATGGGGAATTTTTAGTCTCAAAATTGGGAAAAATCAATGGTTTTTGGCATTGGGAATGGTACCGTTTGTTGGTACCAGTTATATAAGGAAAAAAACACTGGTGTGACCACTTCACTTTTCTCTAGATTAATGATGACTGAAACATTTAGAAAAACAAAAACGCTTTATTGCATGATGTAATGTTAGCTGGATGTTTCCATTTTCCTTATTTGGGGTTCCTAATTAGCATTTCACCACAGCATCTGGAGAAATTTTATATGCATATGAGAGTCAAAAGTTACCATTCTGAACAGTTTTAAATTTTATGGCTTTTGTGAATGAAATTTTGATATCACAATATATCATTGCTGATGAAAGTATTGCAATATGCCTATATTAATGCACACCCCTAAGTCCTGTTCCCTGTCATCTGGGAAATTTAGGTTGAAGAGTAGCAATAGAAATTATGGCATCATCTTTTAACGAATGAAATGTGTAAATTTGAGACTTTTGATTAACAGTTACTCATAAGTACAACTTTCTCGTTAATGCACAAAAATCTTCCTAGATTTGATTAATTTGGATATTTGGGGAGAATCAGGGTCAATCATTCAGGGAGAACTGGGGCAAGTAATTAATCATCACCCATGCAAAGAAAGCTTGTGAGTAGATAGATAAGTAGTGTTAATATGGCACTGTGTATATACAAGTGATTTTCTATTGCCTACTTTAGATTTACAAACTTCTGCTGGGGATTTGATTGACAGTGTTATAGTATTAGTACTACTGTACAGAGAGAGAGAGATAGATTTACAAACTTCTGCTGGGGATTGGATTGACAGTGTTATAGTATTAGTACTACTGTACAGAGAGAGAGATAGATTTACAAACTTCTGCTGGGGATTTGATTGACAGTGTTATAGTATTAGTACTACTGTACAGAGAGAGAGATAGATTACAAACTTCTGCTGGGGATTTGATTGACAGTGTTATAGTATTAGTACTACTGTACAGAGAGAGAGATAGATTTACAAACTTCTGCTGGGGATTTGATTGACAGTGTTATAGTATTAGTACTACTGTACAGAGAGAGAGATAGATTTACAAACTTCTGCTGGGGATTTGATTGACAGTGTTATAGTATTAGTACTACTGTACAGAGAGAGAGATAACGTCTTCACCTCAGAATCAAGGTCCCATGGTCTTTGGCAAATATTTTTCTCACATCAAAGAGCTTTGAATCCACAAAAATTGTTCAAGATGTTGACAGCTTCCATCAGTCAGGGAAAAGAGATGAATGTTCAAAAGTAAAAATTATATTTAGACAGTGATTTTTTAAGGCCCATTTTGGGTCCAAATTTCGGCCCTATCCCCTCCTAAAAATTGCCAAATTTTCCCAATTTAGCTGGCATTTTTCCCAATAATAGATTTATGAACGGAAAACGTATTTGAAAATGATAAACATTTGATGTGAATGATATACATAAGACTTAACAAAGAGTTATGGGAATGATGATTTGGATAGAATAGTTGAACATTTTAGAAGGTTAAAGAAAATTAGATGTGTAAAATAAAGATAATATAATGTTTGATATGATTTTAAAACTTATTTACGATAAAATTGATTTTTCCCAATTTGACTGAAATGTCGACAATTTTTCCCAATTCGAAAGCCACAGATCGGACCCTTGTGAAAAATGTAGAAAAATCACTGTTAGATAAGAATTGACAGATAATAGGTTGTTTGAATACCCACATAAAATTAACACACCATAACAATTTACTTGTTAGTTTAATTCATTTTTATGATGCTTCGGGTAAAGTTATTCTGTATTTGGGGATGACTCAGAGCAAAACTGGTGTACTTTGACTTCATATAATTTAAAGCGCTCTATAATTGATAACAGGGCCTAAGTGTTACTTACAAAACACTATCCATAATTCGATTAAAAAAAATTCAAAGCAGGAGAAACTTGCATAATTTGTGGCGTGTCTTGAAACTGAATTTTAGTGTCAGAGGAAAATGCTAAGAAAGTACCTAGCGTAATCCCCATCATTTTCCATTCGATGAAGAGCAAATCATGTGACTCGCATGTGTAATCATTGGAGCAAAGTCGTCTATAATTAGTGTTTTTTGACAGGCATCAACTCCATTGTGGCCATTGCTTCATACACTGGATACAATCAGGAAGATTCTGTCATCATAAATGCCTCAGCCATCGAGAGAGGCTTCTTCAGGTCAGAGCTGACTGCAGGAATACATTTATATTGTTAAAATGCATGTTCATTAATTTAAAGAGTCAGGAGAAATAAATACAGGCTGTATTTCATAGATTTTAGAAGAAAAAAAAACTATAGATCTTACTTACATGTGTCTAAAGAGAAAAATAGACAGTGTGATGATTAACTTAATATGTAGTTGTTTATTTTTTGAAAGTACATTTAAATGAGAGAGAAATGTATATATCAAATGTTCAGATAGTGATAATTTTACTAAATTGATGTTAATGATTCTCTCCATGTTTCAGATCATTTTTCTTCCGATCTTACAAAGATTCTGAATCAAAGAAAGGGATGGACCAGGAGGAGGTGTTTGAGAAACCAACTCGAGAAAGTGTGCAGGGTAAGACTTCAGAGTGAGGCTGACTGTGTCAAACTCGAGAAAGTGTGCAGGGTAAGACTTCAGAGTGAGACTGATTGTGTCAAACTCGAGAAAGTGTGCAGGGTAAGACTTCAGAGTGAGGCTGATTGTGTCAAACTCGAGAAAGTGTGCAGGGTAAGACTTCAGAGTGAGGCTGATTGTGTCAAACTCGAGAAAGTGTGCAGGGTAAGACTTCAGAGTGAGGCTCATTGTGTCAAACTCTAGAGAGTGTGCAGGGTAAGACTTCAAAGTGAGGCTGAATCTGGGCACGTATAGTTTCAACTCGAGAAAGAGTGCAGGGTAAGACTTCAGAGTGAGGCTGACTTTGTCAAACTCGAGAAAGCGTGCAGGTTAAGACCAGAGTGAGGCTGATTGTGTCACCTTGAGAAAGTGTGCAGGGTAAGACTTCAGAGTGAGGCTGATTGTTTCAAACTCGAGAAAGTGTTCAGGGTAAGACTTCAGAGTGAGGCTCATTGTGTCAACTCGAGAAAGTGTGCAGGGTAAGACTTCAGAGTGAGGCTGATTGTGTCAACTCGAGAAAGTGTGCAGGGTAAGACTTCAGAGTGAGGCTGATTGTTTCAAACTCGAGAAAGTGTGCAGGGTAAGACCAGAGTGAGGCTGATTGTGTCTACTCGAGAAAGTGTGCAGGGTAAGACTTCAAAGTGAGGCTGAATCTGGGCATATATAGTTTCAACTCGAGAAAGTGTGCAGGGTAAGACTTCAGAGTGAGGCTCATTGTGTCAACTCGAGAAAGTGTGCAGGGTAAGACTTCAGAGTGATGCTGATTGTGTCAACTCGAGAAAGTGTGCAAGGTAAGACTTCAGAGTGAGGCTCATTGTGTCAACTCGAGAAAGTGTGCAGGGTAAGACTTCAGAGTGAGGCTCATTGTGTCAACTCGAGAAAGTGTGCAGGGTAAGACTTCAGAGTGATGCTGATTGTGTCAACTCGAGAAAGTGTGCAGGGTAAGACTTCAGAGTGAGGCTGATTGTTTCAAACTCGAGAGAGTGTGCAGGGTAAGACTTCAGAGTGAGGCTGATTGTGTTAAAATCGGCAGAATACAGCACAATGCACTGTTATGTTTTGACAACTATTCAAAGTTTGTAGTTGAAAGATTGGATGACATACAATAAAACTGGTCACAGTGTAATTTGAATATTCTGCATTACTATGAGAGAGGCTGTACAGCATACTACAGTGCATTGTATAGATTCATTGGGACAATATTATATTTTAACAAAATATAGTGTATTTCATACAAAATCATACTTTTTAAAAACATAGTTGTGGTAGTTATTCTTTAATACAGGAAGTTATACAACAGAAAGCTAGCTGTAATTTGAAATAAAAAGTTATATTATTTCACAAATTATTGAAGCAAAATTTAAAAAAGAAGAAAGTTGGACTTACATGTATATTCTATTGATTTATGTATTGAGATATTGACACAAAAGAAATATGTTACTCCACTGCAACTCATCATATCTAAATTTATAGTAAAACAGGAAGTACATGTAAGTGACAATGTTTAATGTTATAGGTATGCGACAGGCAGTGTATGACAAACTAGATGAAGATGGAATTATCTCCCCTGGCATTCGAGTCTCAGGAGATGATGTGCTTATCGGGAAAACTCTCACGCTTCCTGCCAATGAGGATGAGGTAAAACACAGGGGTCAAATAGCATCTATAGCTACTGGAAAGAAATCAAATAGCATCTATAGATATTGGAAAGAAACTGAAGGAGAGAATCGGAGAAATGGCGAAGTATCCAGATTCTCATTAGTATGATTGAAAAAAGAAAACAGATCTTGGATTTTATAATTTAGTTTGGGAAGTCAAGTCTTCTGGAATAAAATAAAGAACCATGATAATTTTCATTGAATTATAAATAGTTGTATTTAGATGAAATTACTGGATATCGTATACTAGTTATTTTCTGTCCGTGGAAAAATGTGTAATTTGATCCCTGAAAGATAGCAAATTCTATGCTAATTTCTTGGAATGCATTATACCTACAGTATGTGTATCGATATGCATTTTTTGTTATTGTAATTTTTGTGGATTTTTCCTCTCCACAAAAGATGGACAACCACAAAAAATCTCCATTATATGGTATTATTAAGATGGAGCATTAAATGGGATGTAACTTGTCTTTGACAGCTGGAAGGTACAACCAAGAGATTTTCCAAGCGAGACGCCAGTGTGTTCATGAGGAGGAGTGAGACTGGAATAATAGACCAGGTAAAATCAGTTAATGTCAGAATAGATCAGATAAAATGTAGGAATAGATCAGATAAAATGTCAGGATAAACCGCTTAAATGTTGGAGTAGATCGGGTTTAAATGTCAGAATAGATCAGATAAAATCAGGTAAAATGTCACAATATATCAGGTAAAATGTCATAATAGATCAGGTAAAATGTCATAATAGATCAGGTAAAATCAGGTTAAATGTCGGAATAGATTAGATAAATTCAGTAAAGTGTTAGCATTGTTGATAAGTGACTGTTAAAATAGATCAGGTAAGGACCAGTAACCAGGTAAAAATTTATAATTGTTTAAAGTAGATAGGTAAAATTTTAGGATTGACCTAGTAAATATGGTTGAATGTTCCAATACAATTAGGTAAAAATCAGTGTCTGTTTAAAATAGACCAAAAGTGAGAATACATATATTGGGTTTAATGTAAGAATAGACCAAGTGAGTGTGAGTAAATGTTTTGAAATAGCCCAAGTAAAACTTAGTAATTGTTCAAAATAGATGAAATGAAAACAAATGTTAGAATAGACTTGGTAAAAATCAGTAAATGTTAAATATCATTAGATGTAAAGGTATACCAGGTGCTCATCAAGGTAAAAGTCTCCAGGTAGATCTGATAGAAATTAATGAAATAAATCAAAGGC